>NC_080573.1:112457869-112763244 GCF_029962835.1 Magnolia sinica | reverse complement strand
TCACTTGGACGCTCCAAAACAATACACAGGTCCACTGATTAGATACGGTAGAAGTGGGTTTTGTTTTTTCTCATGTTCTCCTTTTCATCTTGAAAATGCAATTTAATCCATTGGCTGAGCCCTAATTTGATAGGCTCTTCCTATTCCTTATCCTTGTGACTGACATTAACGTTGCCGAAGCCTACATTTCAGGCTCAAATCAATGAAGAGAAACAACTTCCTTTCCTAGATCACTTGTTTATTAAATCTGAGCCATGCAAAGTGTTGATGCAAAAATCTAGTCCAAGCTCTTTAGACCTTCGAGTACCTGCACAGGAAGAAGACAAAGGAGACCCTGGGAGAGCAGGGGACCCTCCGATGCCAAAGTCAGGCTAGGAATCTGGGTCTTATAGTATTGAGAGGATTAGGGAGAGAGTTTTTGCGTACCTTTCACCCTTGGAGTGTCTCCCATTTATAGGAGAGGGAGGATCCCGCCGTATAGGGATTCTCTCCCCAATATTAGGAGATTTAATTTGATTGTAATCTACTTATGGATACTTCCCGATCCTGAAATCCTCGAGATCGGGAATCCTTTCACAAGATTTTCGAAATAGTATTTAAGCTTACACCGTTTCTTCCTCACTCGGCTCTGCCTTAACCGACTCAAATAACAGACGAGTCTCGGCTGGTTGTAAGGATAAAACTTTTCGCTTCCTGTCAGACAGAACAGGACCGGCTTATGGCCAAAGTACTTTCTCAATCCGATAGCCGACATTATAACCAGCCTCATATGGGTCGGTTTTATAGTCGGTCAGGTGACGTCTAGCGTTCGGGTCTTAATCGACCCTTCTAGACGTTGCTACCTTGTTAGCCGAGCCAACTTTATGCGTCTTATTTTTCCTATGGCTCCTGACTCTTAAGGTCTTGGTCAGGATTCTTTTCTCAGAAATCCGAGCTAAGTCTCTCCTTTAGGCTTTGTTTCGTCTCGGTCCAACACGTTGCCTTGAACTCTCGGGTAGTGCCAATAGAGTTGGTCCATTCCATAACCGAGTCTTCGAACCTGGTGTTTTTTCCCCAACACAAAGAATTCCACCATGTATGAACAAAAGTCAGGATGGTCCGCTGATCATCAGTCGAATGGTTTTTTTCAAACCTCCAGAAAGATTAAATTTTACTAACAATATACATTACACCAACAACTTCCTTAAAACCCATGTGTAAAACTTGATGCGGAATAGAAACTATCGATCAATTAATGCATAAGTCATAGGGATCTAACTATTTGGACAAAAATCATACCTGGTTGAGAGGCTATTGTTGAAAGCTGGTTGCTAGAGTCTTTCGTACCTTACACTCTTAAGAGAAGCAAGTGGATGAAAAGAACGGCTTAAAAAATGTGTAAGATTGTGGACCCAACCGTGTATAAGTAGAGGAGAGGAGTTTGAAACCCATCACAACTCCTCTACATCAAGGCTCCACATAATTTTTAGCATTTTAAGTCCATTAGGGCGTGTTTGGCCAGACCGATCCCATGGGATTAGGAGGGATGGGATGAGTTTTAAGGTAATGATGGCGGTGTCAGTGGACGGTTGGACGTCCCATGGGATTCTTATATCTCGGGACCTATAACGCCCGCCTGTTTAGATACTCACAACATCCTGGGATTGGTACGATGGCTGGTGGTTGGTGCGAAATCAAGTGATGGAGCTTTGCTAGCATAGGCCTATGCAGTACTGCTCATGTGCACGCCACACATGTGCCAACGTAACTCTTATGTCCGAGATCCAATCAATCCATCATGTTGATCCGACCTACTAGATGTTTTCCAAAAATAAATCAGGTTCACAAAGCAGGTGGGTCCCAAAATTGAAAAAATGTTAGACAGGTTAGAAAACATCACTCACATGTTTTTACAGACATACATTTTTTTTTTTTTTTTGAAAACTGTGGCCCACCTAACCACTGTATGAACACGATTCTTGGGCTAGAATATCAACATGGTGGTTCCCTTCTAATGGACGGATTGGATCTCAGACCTACTTGCCATGGCGGCACAGTGTGGTGTGTACATGAGATGTATTGCACGCGCCTATGGGCTTAGCAAAGCTCCACCTATCCGGCGGCATTTCGAGAACTGGGATTGCGAAATCCCGCCATATACCGCTTGTGGTCGTACGATGGACGAGACTACTCCCATCCCAGACGTCCCAAACGACTCTCGAGTATATACAGGTGGGATTTGACAATTCCATCCCGCTTAATCCCGCCTAATCCGCTGGCCCAAACACGCCCTTAAGGAAATTGGGCATGAATCATAGTTTAAGCGTATTACCCTATAAGAATTTAAGAACAACTTTAGTGGGTCTATAGGTATGCCTGATCACAATATATCCAACCCCTTATGTATATTTAGACCGTTGATCAATTAGGCCCACCTTATAAAATTCTTACATTCCCTCACATGTGTCACATTAATCAATGTATAAGATTTATTTTGAAAAATATTTTGCAAAATATGCTTTATAATAAAAAAATAATAAAAAAAACATTCAAATGGTTAATTAATTAAACTATTGGATAATACAAGTAATACTTTTATAATTTGATCCATCAATGCTACTACTATTGGATCGTGGTAGTCATTACATTATTTAAACTTTGTGAAATGCAACAAAGCACCATCATAAATACTACCGACCTTGACATAGAACAATAATACGGAAGTTGCACACATACTACTGTGATCATATGCGCTTACTCTCATGAGGTCTCAGAGCTTTCAAATATCTCCAACAAAACAATTATTCAAAATGCAATTGCACGTTCTCCTTGAAAACAGTAAAATGAAAACATCTACCATTGAAACCTTCTTATAGCCTACCATGATGCTTATATGCCATCCAAACCCTTGATTAGGTCATAAGCACTAGGATAAAACTGCAGCACAAATATCATCCTGAGACAAAACTTTTATAAAATGAATTTCTCACTGGCATAGCTTCTGACCACAGGTAATTCAGGTCCATCTGCATCCACTTGAGATTCTTCAAGTGGAGAGTGATCTTTGAGAGCAACTAGAATAGTCTACCACACTCAATGAGTACAAAGTGGGGCCATGAAAATCATCCAAGATTCACAACTCATGTGGAGTACCAAAATACAGGTAACAATGAGGATGAGACGCCAACCATAAGTTTGTGTGAGGGCCCACCATTGTGTAAATATTTCATCAGACCCGTTCATCGAACGGGACTCATGCCAGCCACAACGACTAAACTTGGCTCATATGACTTTTCTGTTGGTCTGATCCGTTTTTTATACGGAAAACAAAAGCCTTATCACCTGGACGGACTCAGTGGATTTCACGTATAATCATGATGGCCCCATCAAGCTTATCTTGGATGGAAGCGTATTGCGTCCTACCCCCGAGCTTCATGGGGGCCAACGTGATGTAAACATCTTATCCACTCCGTCCATACCTATTAACAGATCATTTTATAGCATGATAAAAAAAAAAAGCAGATCTAGATCGCCAGTGGACCACACCAAAGGAAGCATGGTGATAATGACACCCATCATTGAAACCTCTCTAAGGGCCACTGTGATGTTTATTTATTTATTTATTTATTTTTTATTTTTTTTAATACCATCCAACCTATTCATAAGGTCATGTAGACCTGAATGAAGTGAAAAAACAAATATTAGCTTAATCAGAAACTTCTGCACCTCCCAAGAAGTTTTTAATGGTGGGCCTTCAATCCCCATTTTGTGGCCACCTCAAGCCTTTTTTCTGTCTCATTTTTGGGTTCTTATAGTATAATGATCTGTAAATAGGAATGGACGGCGTGGATAGGACGTTTTCATCACGGTGGCCCCCACAGAGCACTGCCCGGACGGATTACTGTCCAGGCCAGGGTAGGACGCAATCCGCTCCCATCTTGGATATGATTCCCTACTGTAGGTTCCAATATCATGTGACGTAAAACGTGACGAGGCGCTAAAATATCCAAAGAAACAGACGGACAACCATACTAGTGCTGTTGGCTCCTTTCTACACCGACTCGATAGTGACCCCTTGTGTCAGTGCGGTGGGCCTACCCTGATGTATGTGTTTTCTCCACTCCATCCATTCATTTTACCCGTTCATTTTAGGGTTCGAGATAAGAAAATGAGGCAGATCAATGGACCATGGTAATTGAAAGCTCATCATTGAAAACTTCCTATATCCTACTCTAATGTTTATTTGCCATCCAACCTGTTGATTAAGTCACACAGAACTGAATGAAAGTAAAACACAAAAATAGCATGAAATAAAACTTTGGTGGCCTTGAGAAGTTTTTAATGGTTAGCGTTGAATCACCGCTGTTTCCTGTGGTGTGGTCTACCTGAGATTTAGATCTTCCTCATTTTTTACACTCATGACCTAAAAAGAGCAAGGAAAATGGATGGACCGAGTGGATAAAACTCATACATGAAGGTGTATCCCACATGGCTTTTCCAGCACCGACCAGTACCGACCTGGCCACGGGAGGAGTCACTACCGAATCCAATCGGCTGTTTTAGTCCGAGTATTACATCATCATACCCGAGAAAATATACAGTATCCTCGAGTTTTCATTTTGTATATATGAGGCCCATCAATCAGTATCCAGGCCATTTATCTGTTAGGCCTTACCATAGGTGGACCATGCTTCAAAATTCTCTAACATTGGAAATCCTAGCAATAGTTTTGGGCCTTTCTTTCAGCTGGATGTGGACCGTTACATTATTTCTATTCTAGACCAGCTTGCAGGCCTCTAATTGAAAGGTTAGGATTTTTCGATTGAGGTTACATTTGTGATATGATGCATCCATAGTGTGGCCCAGCAATCCAATGATATGGATCATCTAACTATAATCCTCACTTGTACGAATTAAAACATAGGTGTATTGCATATTATATTTCCTCTCAAGCATGGAGTTGGAAGGAGAGACATTTTACATCTTCTTTGTCTTAAGCTCATTATTTTATTAAGATGGTTAATAATTACTCTAAATGCACGTGGGTGTTGTTGATGTGTTTTAAAAATGAAATGAAGGATTTTTTACAATTTTATTTTATTTTATTTTCGATCAATGGTATCAACTTCTTCTCCACCGACATGTAGAATGTCTTTAAACACAATGGTATGATATATTAACGTTTGTATGTGGCTACTTCTCAATAAAACAAGGTTATTGCATGCAAGCATTGACATTTTCTTAAAGTTGCTTGTACTTTACGCTTTCAAGTTCATATTCCCTTATAATTTTGGAGTGATTGCATTTTAACTATATCTTATTTAATTAATAAAATACATACCTTTCTTTTATTTGGAAAAATTTCTCATGAAATTCAACTTAATACTAAACCTACTTATGAACAATTATATAGCTTTGATTACTTATGCTATGCCCACAATCTGCATATTTGTCATAAATTTGATCAAAGGACTTCTCCAGGCATTCTTACCAGCTATCGTTTTGCCTAAAAATGTACTTGTATGTGTTAATCGCAATGTCAATTTTCATGATACTATCTTTCCAATATGAGCCTTCTTTTACCAGTCCCACTTTTAGGATCCTTTTAGTTTTCCATTTACAATGATAAATGGCTGTAAATGGATAATGATTACTTACTCTTGTATTTGTGTGGTGACATTACTTATATTTGATTGCAATGATGATTTTTTCTTTTAAACATTTTTTTTTAACCCAAAAATCTCAAATCATGATAAAATGATAGTTTTATAATATGAAAAATGTAATGATTACAATTTACTTTAGCTACTTCCTTTATAAATATATTTGACTCTTAATTTACACACTATAATTTTTATTTAAACAAATATTTAAAAATGATAATGATGTCTCATTTACTTTGCATTTCATAGGAAATTGAAAAACCAAACAGGTCTTACCAATCCCTGACTTTGACTTTTCCCATTCCACACTCTCAAATCAACCACCACTATCATCTTTATCTCCACCTGATCCTGCACCATCTTCCAACAAAAATGCACTATCTAATTATCTCTCTTTTGCACAATCACCACCAAACTGACGCAGGGAAGGATGTGAGGTTAAGCATCGTCTTCCTCAAGAGGATAACTATTCCGAATCCACAGAACTTCTCTGGACTCCTCACAGAGACTTCTCGAATCCACAAGGAAAGAAAGTAGAAAATAAAAATAAATTCTAATAAATTCTAAATTGATTAATGAATGCATAAAAACGAGTTCGCAACCCTTTAAATAGGGGTACTAAGCAATGAAAAAGAAATCAGAATCAAAGTACAACTAAAACTCCTAGAATTCGTGACTTACTATAAATAGTAAACTTACTATTTATAGACGGTCGTGATGTCTACTAGTGCGCAAGGTTTTCGGCCAAAAATAGTAAGTGTCTTATTTGGCTTCACCAAACTATTCTTCTAATTTTTCTAAGCTCTTTTCACGTTGGACGCAACTCCTAAGGCCTAAAGGATGAAGAGTTATAATCAAACTAAAACTTACTATTTATAGTAAAAACGAAATTAAAATAGGAAAACGACCGTCGATCTGGCGGTATTTTGCAAATTTGGCTTGGGTAACCCGGCGTAACAGGGTTGGTTGGCTAAAGTAGCTCGTTCTACCCCAAAATCATATATTTTACGTTAGATAACTCATTCAGGATTGAGAGATTCGCCTGAATTAAGGTCCGATGGTCTGGATCACTTCTGTAGTCGACCGGGCCTTTTATGATGCATCTTGGCCATGTAACTGTCCGCGACCCGCTCTACATCACAAACCCACTCGCATATCCCACCGCCCATCTTACTTATAAGATTACCATTGCCTCACTACCAGTACCATTACTAGACTAATTCCATCTTCTCCCTCAAAGGTAAGTACTAATCATCCATTGTTTTTTTATTTATTTATTTATTTATTAATGTTACAATAATTTAACACCTAATTATTATGCATTTTTTGTGCCTATCCATTCTAATATCACTCATATGTACTTTGCATATGTCATGAAATTTCATCAATGAAGAGATGCAATGTACCGTTGAGATAAAAGCTTTAGAAGAAAATAAGACCGGGACCAGCATTTCATTACTCGTTGGCAAAAAAGTCATAGGTTGCAAATGAATTCATATGATCAAATATCACCTTAATGGCTCTGTTAATCGCTATAATGCATGCCGCGTTGCAAATGGATACACATAAGTTGAGAGTTTGGATTATCATCAGACCTTTGGCACCTCCATGGATAATCTTGTAACCATATGCTACCTTATTGACATTGATCATAAAAAGTTTTTAATGACCACCACTGTTTCCTATGTTATATGGTTCTCTAGAAATTCATATATGCTTCATTTTAGGGGACCATGCCCTAAAATAAGGTGGCAAAATGGATGGACAATGTTCATATACGATGTAGACATTAAGTTGGGCTCCATGGTTAGGGTCACACCTAAGTTGCATCCGTGAAAACCTGTCTACATTAAGTTGGGCTCCATGGTTAGGGTCACACCTAAGTTGCATCCGTGAAAACCTGTCTACATTAAGTTGGGCTCCATGGTTAGGGTCACACCTAAGTTGCATCCGTGAAAACCTGTCTTGGGTCGACACAATTTGGTTGGTGAACCCAACACCAGCTAACTAGCTAGTGTCAATGCTCCATGGGCCCACCATGTTTATGCCCACCTTGTTTATGTATTTTATCCCCACCATATATCCATTTTGCCTGTTCATTTTAAGAGCCATTTGTATTCTAATTTACCTTGGGAAATCTCATTAATTAAATAGGTAATAATTAATTATTAATGTAATTCCCACACCATTTTTCATGCAAACGGAGGGGTGCAAACTGACATGTGGGGCCATTTATTGTGATGTATGTGGCTTATCCAGCTGATTTCAGGGCATGATACCAAAATTGAGGCAGATTGAAAGCTCAAGTGTACACTTCACCGTAAACAATGGTAATTGAACACCTACACTTAAAAACTTCCTAGGAGGCTAAAAGTTTTGGTTTAAGTTGATATCTGTGTTTTACCTTTATCCATGTATGTGCGACGTTAGTGAGCTCAAAGAAGAAAAAGCTTTTCAATGGTGGACGTTTTACAACCACTGCTTCATGTGGTGTGGGCCACTCTCGCTTCATTTTTGGACTCATGACTTAAAATATTTCACTAAAACAGATGGGAAGTGTGGCCCACAAGTTTAAGTAATCCTGTTGGGACCACTTTTGGAGGTGGAAATAATCGTCGGTTTCAAAATGAGTAAAAAGTAATGATTTGCTATTTATGGGTAGGTACATGGAGCTTTCACATTAGTAGCTTGCTGGTGTTATGTCAGGGTTACCAGCCAAATGGCATCTTCCCTGCCAGAAGCGGTTTGGCTATTTATGGTGAGGTGCATGGAGCTTTTACATAAGTAGCGTGGATAAAACACCTACATCATGGTGGGCCCCACGTATCCCTGCCCGGGCGGGGGTAGGACGCAATCCTCGTCCGTGGTACACCGGCCAATCCGCTTCCCTGCCTTGGCGCGTGAACAGGTGGGACACACATAAAAGGATGATAGAGAGCGTGGGTTCCACGCATGATGTGCGCGTGCTGCGCTTGCACGGCCCAGAGAAATTCACGTGGTGGGAATTTATAAACGTCCACAAAGATTCCCACGCTACACAGATAGAAAATGTAGAATAGAAACGTTAACAGCTGTGAGGATGGAAACGTTGTTAGTTGAAACCTTCTAAGAGTCAACATAACGTTTGTTTATATTCCATCTAAACCTTTCGTAAGTTTACTACTACTGTGATAAAACTGTAAACACGAATATAGAAAATTTCTGTGGCCCCAACGAAGTTTCCAATAGTTGCGTTCAATCCTAGAATTTTCATGTGGTGTGGTTCACCTCAGTTTTTGATCTTCTTGAATTTTTTAATGCTATCCTATTGTGAGCTTGAAAAACTGATGGATGGATTGGATTTCTCATGGTAATCTCTGTGGCTTCCAACCACACGCAATTCCCATCCATCCGCGTGCACTGGAGCTTCCCACGGCGGATACCAGGGATCTTTGAGATGGATTGGAATCGCCTCTATACATCACGTGGAGTCCTCGATTCTACATTTTACTTCACTGGCCATAAATCATCGATATCCATAACTCATGTGTTAAGGGTTGTGGGGCCATCGTGGGATATGTGTCAAATCCATTTTGTCTATTAGATTCATAATTTAATTTAATGTTATGAGTTAAAGAATGAGTTACATCAAAAAATTCTCTGACCTTAAGATCAAGTTTTCAATGGTAGGTTCTTAATCTCAAAGCTTTCCGTTGTGTGGTCTACTTGAGCCTTTGATATACCTAATTTTTGACCTCGTGTCCTAAAATGATCTTTCAAAATGCATGGATGGCATGGATAAAACCTATGCATCACAGTGAATTTCACATGACCATCTCTACCTAAGTCTTGCTACCTAATTGACACGCAGGCTATATACAGTGAAAAGGGTTGCCTGCCATTCAAGCTTTTCTAGCATCCACTGTTATGTTTATATATAATTTAAATTATTTATAAAGTGGCCCAAAAGGTCATAAAATCCATGCCATGGGAATGAACTAAAAGAATAAAAGTAGTAGCTCAACTGAAAGCTGATGCAATCTCATGACTGTTTCATGCCTAGGCTTATGATCTCCACTGTTTTCTGTTACGTGGCTCACTTGAGCACATATAAGGAGTGTGGATTTCTCACAAACAATCTAGTAAGCCCTACCTTGTTTACCCCTCAATACCTGTGCCTCATCCGCTGGGCTCAACCCAGGGGCAATTTTCCTCTGTTTATTTATTTGTTTATTTAAGGAGTTAAGCAATTGTTTAACAGGAACAGACTGGCTACTCCCCCTGCCACCAGGCAATGGCTGGTGGTCAATGCACTGTGCGCGCAACATGATGTATGTGTTTCATCCATCCTGTCCATCTATTTTTCCATATCATTTTAACATAAGAGATCAAAAATTAAGTATATCCTAATCTCAAGTGTATCACATTAAATGAAACAATGTTGTATGAGCATTGACCATTAAAAATCTTTTGGATGCCATAAAAGTTTTGAATCAAGCTGATCTTCTTTTTTTTCTCCCCTTCATCTGGGCCCTGTATGACCAAATCAACAGATTGGATGTCAATTAAACAATACAGTGGGCTGTAGGAGGATTTTAATAATGGATATCTAATCACTATTATTTTCCTGTGGTGTGATGGATCTGAGATTTATATTCCTCTCTTCTTCCATATCAAGATATTAAATGATATTAAAACATGGATGAAACACCGTGGACGAAACACATATATCACGGTGGGTCCTACAGAGTACTGACCACCAGCCACCAGGCTGGTGGTGGCAGGGGGAATAGCCAATCCGTCTCTGTTCAACCCTTTTAATATTTAATGCGTTTGGCAAAGGCAAAACCGCACGCTATTTTCGTCAAGATTCCATTCCGGAATCTGGGATCCACTCTCTTGTGACGCAAGACGTGACAGCTAACCGGCGCTAAAATATCCAAAGAAACGGAGCGACGATCAAGCTTTCGCCGGTGGCAGCTTTAGTCCCGTATATTACATGGAGCAAATTAGGTGTGCCCTTGCCGTGGGGCCTACCTTGATCTATATATTCTATATCCATGCTGTCCATCCGTTTTTCCAGATAATTTTAGGTCATGAACCTAAATTTAAACATATCCTAATCTTGTTTGGACCATACGGTAGGAAATACTGGTGATTTACCATTATAAATTTCCTGTGGGCTACAAAAGTTTTGAATAAGCTGATATTTGTTATTTTTTTTTTTTCGTCCATGTATTTGTGACCTTATCAAAAGGTTGGATGGTAAAAAAAAAATTAGGTAAACATTACAGTGGGCCCTACGAATATTTTAATGGTGGTGCGTTCAATCACCACTATTTCCTATGATAGGGTCCGTGTGAGATCTGTATCTGTTTGAATTTTTGGATCATTCCATGAATTTATCTAAAAAAACGGATGGACGGCATGGATATAGAATACATATATCAATGTGGGTCCCATGGTAAGGGCTGCACCGTCTTGGGTGAGGCCGGGGACGCACCTAATCCGCTGCCGCCTCCCGGTATTTACATTATTGTTCTCGTGTTTTCAATTTGTACATGTGAGGCCCATCGATCAGTATCCAGGCCATTTATCTGATAATCCTATCCACAGGTAGACCCCAAAAGTCTCCAATATTGGAAAGTCCTAGCAATAGTTTTAAGCCTTTCTTTCAACTGGATGTGGACCGCTGTCATATTTCTACCCTAGACCAGCTTGCAGATCGCTACTTGAAAGGTCAGGATTGTCCGATTGAGGTGACATTTGCGATATGATACATCCATAGTGTGGCCCAACAATCCAATGGTATGGATCATATAAATATAATCCCAACTTGTATGAATTAAAACACAGGTGTATTGCATATTATAATTCCTCCAAGTATGGAGTCGGAAGGAGGGACCCCATTTCACCAACTTGCTGGTGCCGTCACTGTAGATGGCCCCTCTTTCTTCGTTAATCAAATTGATTAGAGCACTCAACACTAATTAATTTGATGGTATGGATGGTTAGAAAAAAGCCATATCAAGAACTTCAAAATGAATGGTTCTGGTTAGCCCAATTCAAAACTTTGGTGGACCCAAGAAGTTTTCAATTGCGGAAGTATCCATCTTCTCTGTTCTTTGGATTTTTAGAATGACCTTATATTTGTGACCGAGTAATGCCCCACGTACGTCACGGTGGGCCCAGCAGAGTCTTTTGTTGTACGGGATCCCTGCAAGTGGTGGGAAATTAAAAAATGGCGTCTAAATGTCATCATGTCATCTTTAAATGACATCCAATCCGTCCAATAAGTTGGCCCCACCATTAACAACCCACTAGGCAAAAAGGAAGAAGTCAATTCACTCATCTGGTGCGCCAGTCTGTAGAAAATAATAGACAGGTGTGGCCCACTAACGTGCGATCAGCCTGATTTTACTATCATAAATTTTTCATAAGAATCCAATCTGGTGGACGAGTTGGGTGTCATCCGGACGTGACATATTTTCATTTAAGCTTGTATAAGCCTTTTTTTTTTTTTTAGAATGGACCCAAGCCTGTATAAGCTAGTTACGAGTAACACCTTTTGGTCTAACTAGCTGGCCATTTAATTAAAATATTCCTCCTTTTATATAATGCATACACCTATATTGAAGGATTTTAGAATACATGTCGTGGTTATGGAAAGTGGCATATTTGCTAAGATCTAAGCCATTCATCAGTTAGGATCCATTAAGGAGAACTTATATGGGGACAAAATTCAGATCCATTCATCTTTCAAGTAGGCCATGCCAACGTAAATAGTTTGGAAGGTGAACTTTTCTTTATCAACTATTTCTAGTTGTGTGGTCCACCCGAAGCATGGATGGGCCTGAAATTTGAGCCCTAGGTGTAAAGTGAGGTGACCCATCAGATGTTTAGGGTAGATTTAAAATTAACACTATAGTCAGCCTATCCTAAGGAGCCACTCTTTTTCAAAGCTGCGTTTAAATCACTCGTTGATTGGCGTTACGATGATTAATTACCAGAACAACGACCTGGATTTCCTGCAAAAGCCTTTCACAGGAAGTTCCTGCGTAAGCATGCTAGGTAGGCCCCACCGATATGTTTGTATGAAATTTATCCCATCCATCCTTTTTGAAAGATAATTTTAGGATGTGTGACAAAAAAAATAGATGCATCAAGCACTCAATTGGGCCACATGAGAGGAAATAGTTGTTATTCAGTGAGCACCGTTGAAACATTTTTATGGCCATAAAATTTTTGTATCAGGCTATATTTTTAGTGTTTTGACTTCATCCAATTTGGAATGACCTTATAAAGGGTTTGGATTGCATATAAACATCAAGGGGAGGTCCAGGAAAGTTTCAACGGAGGGAATTTCTTTCCCCAATTTCCCCTCTCGTGTGACCCCTTTGAGTCTTGTATCCACTTCATTTTTGGTATAGCATCTTAAAATGTGCTCGCAAAAAGGATGGACGGAATAAATTTCTCACATAGGTTGCACCGAGCCCCACCCGGCATCCTTGCGCAGAAACTTCCTGCAAAAGGCTTTCGCAACGCCACCTCTGTGCCAACATTACGAGCATTAATTACACCAAATGGTGATATTTGGACGCGGATTTCCTGCGAAAGCCTTTCGCAGGGAGTTCCTGCGCCAACAATATGTTTGGGGCCTACTGCAATGTATGATAGAAATTCATTCCGTCCATCAGTTTTGAGAGCTCATTTTAAGACGTGGGACCAAAAATTAGGTGGATACAAGACTCAAGTAGGTCACACCAGAGGGAAAATTGGGAAAAGAAATTCCCACCGTTGAAACCCTCCTGGACTCCATCTTAATGTTTATACGCTATCCAAACCGTTTATAATGTCATTCCGAATGTGATGAAGTGAAAACACCAAAAATATAGCTTGATATAGAACTTTTATGGCCAAAATAATGATTCAACGGTTCTCACTGAATACCCCATGTTTCCTCCCGTGTGGCCCATGTGAGTGTTATATAAATCTATTTTTGAGTATCATGATCTAAAATGATCTCTCAAAACGAATGAACGGGGTGGATTTTAACAAACATCTCGGTGGGTCCCATGCAGCATCCTTGCGCAGGAACTTCGCGAAGGAAACCCGCGTCCGTAATATTTTGGGCACAGGTACCACACGCCCTCCCACCTCAGATTTTTCACGGGCCCACTCTTAAATATATGTAAGATCCACTCCGACCATTAAACATGTAATCTAGTGATAGCCTCAAAGCAAAGAAATTAGGCTAATCAGTGTTTCAGATGGGCTACACCAATAAGAAAAATTAAGAGAGAGACATCCGCTCTTGATTTTTTTCAGGGCCCATCGTAAAGAAACTATGAAATCCGTTCTGGCTATTAGATATCACACCAAAATTAAGCCTGAGTCCCAAAAATGAAGTCCATATATGATTCATGTGAGCCACACTGATGAAAATAGTTTAGAGGGTGAACCTTTCCATAGACACTGTTTCTAATCATGTGATTCACCCGAACTAAGGATGGGAATGAAATTTGAGAACTTGATCTAACATGGGATGACATACCTAATGGACGGGGTTGATTTTACATTATTGCAATGATGGGCCCACTCAAGCTGTCGGCCCTTTTCCATGCCAAAATGCAATAAGTCTACCATGGAAGCATTTACTTACATTAATTGCGAGAGTTTTTTTTTTTTTCATTAAATGTAGAATGGGCGATACACTTATTATAGATTTGGACCATCCAACTAAAAATCAGATCTGTACATTAGATAAATTACATTATCAACTTGTCAGGGGCAAAAAAGAAAAATGATGATCTCATGATCAAACATGTCAAATACTTATGAAAATAATGGGATGTTAATAAAATAGTCCTATGATCTAGATTTAACATGCACACTTGTACTTTTCTTAAAAGTGCATATTCTTAGTTTTTAGCATAAAAGTTCTCCTTAGTGGATCCTAACTGATGAATGGCTTAGATTTTAACATATATGTCGCTCTACATAACTATGACATGCATTCTAAAATTCCAAGGGAAATTTTTTCATTAAATGCCCAGCTAGTTGGACCAAAACTCACGGTCCAACTAGTTGTGTGTGAGCATTTCTCTGCGAACCAGTTCGTACCGAGTACATACGAACTTTTTTGATAACTCATCATATGTGATGAGTCTCGAAAATCTGAACGGTCCACATGAAGCAGAACCTCATGAAACTCCTTGTTACGAATTTTTACTTTCTAAAAATACTTTGGTGGGCCATGAAAAATGCAAACAGTTTATTCCCTTGATTTGAATTTCTCTTTGCTATGGCCGACAAAAATCTTAGATCAGAGTGAAAATAGACTCCCTAAGGTTTCATTGGATTCCGCATCTTATGGACCGTTCGGATTCTACACCTATGACACGTGTACAAAGGTGCGGACGTGCCTAGGTGCGTAGGTGAGCATGCCTCTCTCTCTATATATATATTTAGAGAGAGAGAGAGAGAGAGAGAGAGAGATTTGCTTATTCCACACGTTCGTCTGACACATGTGTGAGAGCTGAGCTTTCCATCATGTAAGCTACCTTGTTTAGATAATCATATCAAAACAAATGGACGGACAGGGAGAAAGATTAAAAAAAAGCAAAAAACTGTCAATTCACTTTGTCCCATCTGAAGAGTAAAGTTGTTTTGGGAGCCGATTGGGTGCGGCCCCGGCCTCACATACACGGTGTGGCCCTGACCGTGGGGCCCATCTTGATGTATATATTGTATATCCACGCCGTCCATCCGTTTTATGAGATCATTTGAGACCATGAGCCCCAAAACTGAAGTAGATCCAAAACTCAAGTGGGCCATATCATAGGAAAGAGTGGTGATTGAACACCCACCATTAAAATCATTCTAGGGCCCACCATAATGTTTATTCTCAATCCAACCTGTTGATAAGGTCGAAAAGACCTGGATTTAGGTAAAAATCAACTATCAGCTTGATTCAAAAACTTTCGAGCCCTCAAAACTTTTAGTGGTCATTAACTATTATTTCTCATGGTATGGTCCATCTGAGATTTGGATCAGCCTATTTTTTTGATTTATGCACTAAAATTATCTTCCTAAACTAATGAACGGAGTGGATATACAATACATAAATCAAGGTGGGCCGCACGGATAGGACCGTACCTATTCCGCTCCCCCTTTTAAGTTAGGAATCCAATCATTGTTTCCAATAGAAAGATCCTCGCAAATGAGCCCGCAGACAGGCGATGCAATAGATAGGCGATGAACTAAAATTCATCGCCGAGTGAAAGTTTCAACGGCTCTATAGCTCTCTCTCATTTGAGAGAGCCCAAAAGAAGCCCATGTTCAAGATACATGGTTTCAACTACGTTCTCTGTCTCTCTGCATCTGTCTCTCTTAATCTCTTTTTCTTCTATCTATTCCTTAGCCATGAGCCCGAGCTGGAGCTCACATGGACTAAGGAAGCTGCCTTGGAAGCGGAAGCTGTTGCTTCTCTTTCTTGCTCCGGCCATGGGCGGGCTTTCTTAGATGGGTCCATTGGTTCGGACGGAAAGCCCATCTGCGAGTGTTATTCATGTTACAAAGGGCCCGATTGCTCCGAATTCTCGCTTGAATGTCCTGCAAATGCCGAAAGGTATGCTTTGTTTGTTCCTGTTTCAATCATGGATTTTTATTTTTTGTTGATTTATTCGGACTCGTTTGGGTTTGAATCGAGTCGTGACTCGCTTCTTGACTGAGTCAGGGGTAAATCCGCTCGAGTCACACAATCTAAACTATTTGATTTCGTTCGTTGAATTTCGATCACTGATCATTTTCTTTCTAACCGTTCATTTCACGGGCCATCCATTATACAGTTGGGAAATCCAACTGGGATATTCACCCAAAGTGGGATCCATGATTGGGAAATTCTGGACTAGCTTTCAAATACACCATACGTGGCAAAAGCTATGTGGGCCCTACCATGATGTATGTGTTTTATCTACTCCGTTCATTCATTTTGAGAGATCTTATTAGGGCATGAGAAAAAAAATGAGGTAGATCCAAATCTCAGGTCGACCACACCATAGGAAAAAGTGGTGATTTAATGTCCACCATTAATGGGTGACCTAATCAACAGTTTGGATGGTAAATAAACATTACATTAGGCCTTAAGAAGTTTTTAATGATGGGTGTTCAATCACCACTGTTTTTTGTGGTGTGGGCCACCTGAGATTTGTATCTGCCTCATTTTTAGGATCATGACTTGATATAATCATGCAAAAGGATGAACGGAGCGGATAAAACACATACATCATGGTGGCCAAGAGATCTTTTCCAGCACCAAGCCGTAATGTTGGTGTCACTACATAATCTCATATTATTTATATCTCGAGTCCGTGGCCATTATAGCGGCGGCCTCAGGGATCCCTGGATCCACCAAGGTGGTTGGATCCCTAAAGGTGGGGCCCACCATAATTTATTTTCCTTACATTCATATTCATCCGTTTTGACAGCTAATCTGAGGGCATAACCTAAAAATAATAATCTTCGAATGTTAGGTGGACCACACCACAGGAAATAATGGTGATTGAATACCCGCCATTAAAAACTTCTTGGGGGCCATGGTAATGTTTATTTGCTATCCAACCTATTGACAAGGTCACAAAGACCTGGATAAAAGGGGCACACAAATATCAGCTTGGTTCAAAATTTTTGTGACCTACAAGAAGTTTTTAATAGTCAATCACTACTGTTTCCTATGGCGTGATTCACTTTAGATTTGGATTTGCTTCATTTTTGGGATAACGTCCTAAAATGATATGGCAAAACAGATGGACAACATGGATGTAAGGCACATACACTACAATGGGCCCCACAGCCAGGTATCCACACCCTCTCCACCCTCCAGCAGCGCCAGTGGTGAGGTGATGTGGTGACTGATTTAATAAGTAGGCTGTATGCTGTTAGAGATGAGTTGAGTACTTAGAAAACTTGAAATAAGGCCTGACTTACTTGTGGGCCCCACCAATCAAATCTTGCCACGTTACCACATGGTAGTGAGCTCTCCACATTCACCACCTAATCTACCCAACAATACATATCGGGTTTTGATTAGGTCATGTGGCCGCCGTCACTACAAGCATAGTCAAATATGTACCTAACTTGACAACTTTGAGTGTGCCCATTTTTTATAATTGAAAGTGACCCAATCAAATCACGCCAGCTATGTTGGACTCACCATGCAATCCATTTCTGACCCGTAAATATTTCCATCCATGGTACTCTAATTCAACTGATGTAATGGTGGATGGTTTGGACACTAAGAAGGTTGCCCAGGCCTACCTTGAAGAAAAACAGGCACATGAGATTTCTCGTGCTCATGGACCGCGATGCTCGACTTAATATGGAGGGCGTAGATGTAAAGGAATCTCTTAACTATAACAACTTTGCCTGATAAAAGAAAACATTTTCTTCTTATATGTAGGGTTTTTTTTTTTTTTTTTTTTAATAAAGTAACCTGTGAAAAATATTTTTTCTTGAAAGTTGAATTTCCCTTTTTTTTTTCCCAAAACCCTAATAAACTTGTTTTCCACATTTAAAATTTTTTTATAGTGGATCTATTCATTTTCCAATGGAAACCATGACAAACCACATTTCTATATTTGTCAAATAGTGCCTCTAGTTACCAATATTACAAGGCACTTTGTAAGATGTGAAATTATATTACTGCTCTCTTTGCATTATCTTTACAATAAAGTGAAAAATTGCAAGTTGTTGGGTCCGTGTGGTATGTGTCTCACATCTAACTTGACCAAGGCATACACACCAACATATTATTAGACACCGGTATATTATCAGACAAACAAAAAATATGATGGATCCAATCATAAGGTGAGCCCAATTCAAAAAAATAAATAAAATGCAGGCCATTCAAAATATCCTAATTCAAGTGTGGACCATCCTATGATCTAATTAACTTGATATTTTGTTCGTGTTATCACCATGTGTGGTGTAGACCTGTAACGTTTAGAAACAAAACGTTCACAAATAGGGGTGGCAATGGGTCGCGTAGCCCAGCCTAGCTGTAGCAAGCTGGCCTGTAGGGTTAAGGTTAGGTCCTGTAAATTTGGCTGGAGGGTTGGGCTGAGCTTGAAATCTATGACCAATGTCTGGTGTAGGCCAGGCCAAGCCATGGCCACTGATGAAATGGTCTGACTGGGTTTGGTGGACCAGTTCAATCATCAAGTGGGTCACTATTGTACAAAAGACTGGAAGATTTGAAGACAGTTTAAAAGCACTTTTGGATTTAAGATCATACTTTCATAATCATTGTTATGCCTGCATTCATTGTGTGGGGAGTACTTTTCTGAAATTTTCTTATATTTGACTATTTCCATACCTTGTCACCCTTTATTTTTGGAGCCAACCCCTTAAAGACAGAGTGAGCCAGGTCCCTTTTAGTCATATTAGAGCCAGGGTGCAGGTGGAGTTGGGCACAGGATGACTTGACTTAACAAACTTGACTCATCTAACTTGTTCACACCTGACTTGATCCAAATTGGATGGATGAGCCGATAGGAACCGATTAGATTTTGTCCAATCCGAACCCAAACTGAGTCGAGTTTGGGTCACATAGTGACTCAACTCAACTCGCCCCAAAATCCAACTCAGTAGTTGCGCAACTCGATCCAAAACTAGACTCATATATACATAGAGAGAGAGAGAGAGAGAGAGAGAGAGGAATGCTACTTGCTCACCTTCTTAGGTGAACACCCCTGTGCAACTTTGCACACATGTCATGGGCACATAATCTGAACAGTCCACATGTTGTGGCACCCCTTGAAACTTTGTATGCCCAATTATTGGCCTGATACAAAACTCTGGTTGGCTATGGCATAAGGAAACAATTTCCTCCCTTGATTTGTATTTCTCTTTGCTATGACTTATTAGAGTTTTGGATCAGGATTAAAATTGGGCTTATAGAGTTTCAAGGGGTGCCGCATCACATGGACCATTAACATTATGTGCTCATGACATGTGTGCAAAGGTATACATGGGTGCTCACGTTAGAAGGTGTGCATGTGAGCATTACTCTCTACCTTTTATATAAATTCAGATCTAATTCAGTGTAGCTGATGGAGAGGCGTCAATTATGGCAAGTGTACTTAGGTTATGACTTGTGATTTCAGCCCGTGCATGCACCTGACCTGGTACTTGTGATCCGGTAGGACTTAGTTCGATTAGTCCAGGCGGGACCCAGACTTTGGATTGAGTAAGGCATGCTGGACTTGTACTAAGACATGTTGAGTTCAAGTATGGTCTATTTCAAAACAGGAAGAGTCGGGTCAGCCCATACTGGGTTTGACTTGACTGATGCCCGGCTCTACTCTAGGCGCAGGGACCAGGGCCAGGCAAGGTCAACTCCCGCTCATTGCCAAATAACATGCATTTTCTTTCCTACCAGCATATCACTTGTCTGGAACATCCTAACCGTTCAAGAGGTGGGACGCACCATAAAGTTCACCTTATTCAAAAACCATGATACCCCACCTATAATTCAGGCTACAACGTTGAAATCAATGGAAAATAATGTCCATTTATGGCCCACCTAATGAGTGGATTGGTCCTATTTTCAAACCAAGTGAGCTCTCTGTTGTGGTCCACTTTGTGCAAAGGTTGGATGTTCTACGAAGCAGACGCAGGCAAAAAAAAAAAAAGAAGAAGTGATCTAGGTCTTGGGGCAGGGCCCACTGTAAATGGCCCATAAATCAAAACTCCCCAGATTAGAAGAATCCAAACCGTTCAATAGTTGATCAGTACATTCATCATGATTAATTTCTTATTAATACCATATTTGCAGTGGAGATCCTCTGTTCTTGGAATCTTATTGGATGCAGCATGCGGCCAGCAGCGCTGTCGTGGTGGCGGGATGGCACCGGATGAGCTACGTTTTGAGTGACGGTTCATCCATCTCGATCAAGCTCAAGACACTCATCCAACGGCTGCACGCCATCGTAGGTAACGCAAACACGACCGATAGATTCATCGTTTTCGGTGATGGCTCGACGCAGCTGCTTAATGCAGCGGTTCATGCACTTTCTGAAGCTGGTTCGTCACATCCCGCAAGCGTCGTAGCATCAGTTCCTTATTACACGGTTAATACTACTACTTTTACATTTTAATTTGAAATATAAACAAGGATTAAAGAAAATCAATGCTTCCTAATTCCACACACGTGTGGGAACACTGTCTATCTGGCCCAGCTGGGCCGAGATCTGTCCAAGCTTGGCTGACAAAGTAAAAACTAGGACCAACCTGAGCCCAGGCTTGCGGTGGGCTAAAACAAACAGGCCCAGGCGTAGCCTGTGGCGACGATCCTGAGTCCTGCCCAAGCTGGCCTGAAGTGGGACATGCTTGAAAGCTCGATGGGCCAGCTGATGTAGAGCGGGTCGCGGGCACTTTCATGTCTAAGAGGGACCAAAGAAGGCCCGTTCAGAGGTGGAGGTGATCCGGACCGTCAGAACCTTACAACAGACGTATCTCACAAACCGGAATGAGTTACTTGACATACCATATATGTTTTTGGGAAGGAGAAGCTACTTTAGCCAACCAACCCCACTATGCTGGGTTGTCTATGCTGAATTTGCGAGATTCCATCACAGTCGAAAATCCATAGCTTGATTATAACTTCTCATCAATTGAGCTTTAGGAGTTGATTACAATTAGAAAAATTAGAAGAATAACGTGGTTAAGCCAGATAAGGTATTTGCCATAAATAGTAAATTTACTATTTATATAGTAAGTTACGAATTTTAGGAAGTTTGAGTTGGAGTTTGATTCCGAAACTTCTTTCAAGATTTGGTATCAATATTTAAAGGATTGTAAATTCGATTTTATTATATATGTCTATTTTCTTATTTTCTTTCGTCACGCCCATCCTTGCGACACCAGCCCAGCCTGATAGCCATAATGCCATCTACGCGCAGGCACACATGCCAATATTGAATACACGTGTGAGATCAGAGCTTCCCATCTGGTTCGGAATGATGCTTAGATCTAATGCCTCGACGAATCAGGCCGTTCCACTTCTAGGTGGGCCACAACCTCCAAGCGTTAAAATGATTTCTTTTTATAGGATTTTATAAATAATACCTAATTTTGAAGTTGTAGCGCCCACCTGTATACTGAATACTACATGTCATGAGAGTGATACTTCACAATAGAATTCACCTGATTGATTGAACAATCCTAATGTCTCAAACACTTGTTTGATGAAAGTACAATTAGAAGGATCTTTTCGTCATTTGAGAAAAATAACCTAGTTAATTTAACAGCCCTTAGAGAAATCTAAGAGAAGGTGCCCAAATGAATATACCTAATAATTAAGGTGGCTTTAATGAAAACCTTTTTAGTAAAGGTATTGGAATGTAAAATCCAAAAGCATGAGGTAGTGTTTTTATAAAAATCCCTTTTCTTATAGCTGTCCATTTATTTTATATTCTATGGCTCACCTAAGGTGTGAATGAAGTGATCTTTAGGCTGACCATCTAAATAGTGTAGCTCACATGATAGAAAGATCTGATTACGCACACATGTTCCATATTGGCACGTGTGCCTAGTGCGGATGGCGGCAGGGTCCTACACACGTGTAGAATCAGTACACGTATGGAAAATCAAAATTTATATGAAATTCAATACCTAATAACTTCCACACACGAGTTGAGTTTTTATACTCTTAAACATGTTTTTAACATTCAGAAAATATTAACATTTCATGAGATTGAACATAAACAAGATACCAAATTACAGGCATACGCAAGGCAGACCGAATTTTTCAAGTCAGATGAATTTGGATGGGAAGGAGACGCACTCAAGTGGAAAACCACAAATGATTCATCAACTGACTTTGTTGAATTTGTAACTTCACCCAACAATCCTGATGGACAGCTACGACAACCTACTCTTCGAGGCCCATCTGTCAAAACAATCCACGACCATGCTTATTACTGGCCACATTTTACTGCAATCCCAGCTCCAGCTGATGAAGATGTCATGCTCTTCTCAATTTCGAAGATTACTGGTCATGCTGGTAGCAGATTTGGGTAATTAATTCTCAGTTCTATACTCCATTGTTGCACAAGTACATTCACCTCATATGTGATAAAAAAGACATTTGTGTGTAAGATTATAGCCACTCATCAAGCAATCCCAACAATGCAGATGTAAAATGTCAAAAACTAGGCTTGGCCAAACATATACAATATAAACAAAAATGACTAAACTGATACATGTCTGGTCCACCTGATGACAATATTTCCTTAGTTTTTAGATGTATGGAATCGCTTGATGAGCAGGCCCCATCTTACACACAGATGACTCGTCCCCACATGTGGCTCGAGCTAGTGTAATTAGAATTTCGAAGGAAAATAAATAGTTTTTGGTGATCAGAAGTTAAAATAACCTAGTTCAAGTATTGGTATTGGTAAAATGTCTAACCATGATTTCTCAAAAGTTTCCTTCCCTGTCACCTGAAAAAAATTAATTAGAGATCTGAACTGTTGATCAGTGTCCAAAAGATGACGGCCTGGAGGTGAGTCCTCATGGATGTGGGATTTCTTGGGTTTTTTCTTATGATTTTCTTCTATTTTTCTTGTTCTCTAGTGTGTTGCAATGTTGAGAATCACCTTTCATAGACTGTGAATCATATTCCCATTGTTCGGATCTTTAATACCCAAATAGAAATGCCCTCCTCATGTTTTGGAAACTCTAATCCACATTAACTTTTGATTTGAACGGTTGAAATAAAATTTAAAAAATGACTAGTATAGGTAGTATTAATAATATTGAAAGAATGTTTTAAACATATTGGTTAGTAAAATCATTGTGGGATTAATTACCTGGGTCGCTATAGCTGTCTTACGCAGACAGCAATTTGAGTTGCACTAAGATGCTACAATGTGGAGCATGGGAGAGAGAGTTGTGATGGGTTTCAAACTCTCTCTCCACATATTCTATAAAAGAGAGTTGGGTCCCCGATCCTACACCATACAGAAATTCGAGTCCCATCTTGTAAATTGCAGAAAGGGTGTGAAGGAGAGGAAGATCCTAAGCTCTACAGGTATTCTGGTATTCTTATCCGGCTTCCATGGCGGCGTCTCAGCTAGCTAAGCTATCCGACCTCTAATCGCCATGTCCCATGCACAGACAGATCCGTGGGCCTATTCCGCAAATAGATTAAGTCCCACAGTTGGTATCAGAGCCACTGTGCAAAGGCATGATGATCAGATTCATCTAATTTTCATATTCAGGTTCGTATTAGGGATTTCAGATTCAAAACCCATATAGATAATCAGGGTTTATTTTTTCCCAAATTCGAAGCTGTATTAATGTTTAGGGAGTTTAATCCCAAATCCAATATTGGGATTTCAGTCTCATAAACCCCAAAAATTCAGCTAAGATTAGGGATTTAGAATCCCTGTATTCAGCAGATAATTAAGGTTTGCGATTTCGAATCCCTAAATCCAGTTAAATTAGGGATTTTGGATTCGAACCCCTAAATACAGACATCTGATTAGGGATTTCGGAATCCAGATTCCCAGATTCTGAGAATTAGGGATTTTGGATTGAAAACCCCAAATTGGGATTTTGGAATCCAGTTATCCAATTAGGGATTTTGAATCCCAAATTCAGAATTAGGGATTTTGATCCCAAATTCAGATATTGGGGATTTCAGATTCTAAACCCCAAATCATGAATTAAAGATCATTCGAAACTCTAAATCCCGTTAATTAGGGATTTGTATACCCATACCTATGAATTGGTGAAGGCCGCCATGAACGATTGGTTCTTCCACTGGAGTTGTCTGAGAAACTTCGATTTCTCTAGATCCACCTCCATTCATGGCTGTTGAAGCTTTGAACTAGCCACATCGTTCAACCATGACCATGTTCGACGTATTTGGAGGAATTTGGGTCTCATATAGAATCGAGGGAGATGCCATCGTCGATCTTCTCTTCATCTGATCGAGCGGACAGAGGAGAACAGATGAGATTCATCTCTCTTTCTTCTTCTTTTTCCGAGATTGCATACAGCGGGTCGAGATCTACTGGCTCCTTCCTCGCCGCAGACATCTGGTCGAAAACGACCTGCTTTTTTTTTTTTTTTTTTTCTCCTTCGTTGCGACTGGAATTAGGTCGAAAACCGACCTTATAAGAGGACGGGTCCTCTGACCCGATTTTAGTTTAATTGGATCCGTTCTCTCGACCCGATTTCAGTTCAATCGGATCCACTCTCTGGATCTTTGAACCGGGCCTGACATGATGTGTAAGCCCATTTCTGACCCTTGGGCACATTCCACTGAATATTTGGGCCATTAGTCTTCTAAAAGACATCCATGGGCCTGATTTTTCATAACCATTGATGGGCCAAGGTCATATATGATTGACTTTGTAAACATTGTGTTTACATTGTGGACATTGATTAATAGATCTAAATCATCTATTATGTATTCCGTAGGCATCTCATGTAGAATATTCACTAATTGGGGATCAAGGGTGTGTATATACTATAATTGAACTGAACGTATTATTGATTATTACCACCCATCTTGTGATAATTCTATTCTAATTATGAGTGCCTTAAGAATGATGTATAGATCATACAGATTAAATTTTGATGAAGCCCCTATTTAGGCCCATTACCCATCCTTAATATTATTACATAGACCATTAGATCGTAGAAAGCGAAACATATCTGACAGTTTCTCTCTTTAGATCATCTATTTTCCAATGATCAAAACTAACTATCTAGTGGGCCGCATTAGAATAATTAAGATATAATCCATAGAGAGGTAGGATTATAATAATAATCTTGCAGTCTATATTTGTAGTTTTGGATTCAGTTGTGTTAGCTACCATAGTGACCTCAATCGATGAAAATTCTACAAGTACAAACTTGTAACATTGGGATAAGTGGATTGCATATAGTTGCGTTCACATTTTCATGCGTACGATAACGAAAACATAGATGATTATTGTATGGCAGTCAAGTGAACGGGTGGAGTAAATGGTATAGGTAATGTAAAGCTGAAAGACTCATCTCACCCACAGGTGTTGAGTGTCTCAGTTTTACATCACTGATATCACTTAGCTTCATATTCAGGAGGATTACTAACATGTTATCATTACTGCCCATAGGAGGAATGATGATGATGTAACAGATTCTCACTAGGATGAGATGGTTGGGCCCATCGTCATCCTTGATAATTCAGTTGATGCCTCCCTTAGCAACTGAATTGGTTAACTTTGCCTGATATTTGTTTACATTCACGAAATTGATTTGTGAAACTATGAACTAATGTGAGTATATATGTATCTCCTTTATTTCACTCGCAATCCCAACTAACCAGAATCAAGTCCTTGCCCTTAATGGATCTAATTACGCTCAATGGAAGAACGCCATTGAAGTTGTACTGGGCTGTCTTCAATTAGATCTTGCCCTAATAACACCAGAACCGCCAAAGCCATCTGATAATGCCACTGAAGCTGAATATAATCGATAGGTTGCATGGTTTAGATCAAATGATACATGCCTGAAAGTCATTAAGTATTCAATTTCTGAATCGATGAAGGGTGCCATGCCTGAAACAGATAAGGCTAAAGTTTTCCCGACTGAAATGGAAAAAAGATTCAAGAAATCTGATAAATCTGAAGTGGGCATTCTTTTGAATAAATTAACTTGCTTGTCCTACGATGGAAAAGGTAACATCTGTGAATACATTGTAGAACAGATTGAAGTTGTTTCTAAGATCCATGCTCTAGGGCTTGTACTCACTGATGATCAACTGGTTCATTTGATCATGAACAACCTACCTCCCCAATTCGGCACGTTCCTGGTAAACTATAACACTCTAAAGGACATGTGGACATTGGATGAACTCATCACTCAGTGCGTTCAAGAAGAAGACAGGATCAGATAGATGATAAAAGTTCAAAATGTTAATATGGTGACTTCAGGACAAGGGCATGGGCAAAGAAATGAAGGTAAAAGGAAGAGGAAATAAGGTTCTAATAATGGATTTTCTGGTCCTCCATCTGGAAACCATGAGAATCAATCTGGAAATGGATCTAAATGCAAACGGGTTAAAGGCAAATCGTGCTTCTTTTGTAAAAAGACGGGTCATCTAAAGAAAGACTGCGAAGGTTTTAAGGATTGACTCATAAAGAAAGGTAATCATTCTGTTCTTGTCTGTTTTGAATCTAATTTGACCGATATGTCAACAGATTCCTGGTGGATAGATTTAGGAACTACTATTCACATATGCACTTCTATGTAGGAATTACTATAGGCCAGGCCACCAATTGATGTGGAGCGCTCAGTATACGTAGGCAATGGTGTCAAAGTTGACGTAGAGGTAATAGGAGTCCATAGGCTTAAGTTGAAGTCTGGTCAATTTTTGAATTTAGTAAATACATTCTATGTGCCGTCTATAAGGCGCAATTTAGTTTCAATTTTCTGTTTGGATAAGTTGGGATATTTGTTCCACTTTGAAAATAAAAATTTTAGTATTTACTTTAATTCCATTAAAATTGGAATTGGCTCTTTAGTAAACAACTTATATTAGTTAAACTTGATTGCCTCTCACGTTTATAATATCAATACCTTACATGGAAATGTAGTGGGATCCAAGCGAAGACTAGACTATGAGAATTCCTCCATGTTGTGGCATAGGCGGCTATGCCATATATCTCGTGAGAGATTAGACAGGCTTGTGCGAGAAGGAATTTTACATTCTCTAGACTTCTCTGACTATAAAGTATGCATTGATTGTATAAAAGGAAAACAGACTAAAACGAGAAAGAAAGGTGCAACCAGGAGTGTAGATATATTAGAGGTTATACATACAGATATCTGTGGACCATTCCCTACAGCCTCATGGAGTGGCCACAAATATTTCATTACCTTTATAGATGACTACTCTCGCTTTGGGTACCTATACCTTATTAGTGAGAAATCAGATGCCCTGGATGCTTTTAAAATCTTTAAGGCCGAGATTGAAAATCAACTCGATAAAAGAATTAAAGTTGTCAGATTTGACTGTGGTGGTGAATACTATGGCAGATATGACGAATCAGGACGTAATCCAGGGCCATTCGCTAAATACCTGCAGGATTATGACATTGTTGCTCAGTACACTATGCCTGGTACTCCAGAGCAGAATGGAGTTGCTGAAAGACGTAACCGCACCCTTATGGATATGGTGTGAAGTATGGTCAGTAATTCAACATTGCCAGAATATCTGTGGAGTGATGCGATCAAAACTGCAGTTCATATATTAAACAGGGTTCCCAGCAAAGCAGTAAGCAAAACTCCTTTTGAGTTGTGGAATGGGAGAAAACTAAGTCTCCGATATCTACATGTCTAGGGTTGTTCTGCTGAGGCCAAAATTTATAACCCGCATGAAAAGAAGCTTGATCCTACAACCATAAGTTGTTTCTTCATTGGATACCTAGAAAGATCAAAAGGCTATCGATTCTATTGTCATTCCCACTCCATCAGGATTGTTGAGACTGAGAATGCCAGATTCATTGAGGACACTAAAGATAGTGGAAGCACGAACATAAGAAATTTTGTATTTGAGGAACAAAGGACTGTGACTCCTTTCATAGTCAATCCAGATCACGTGGACATTAATGATGCAGTCGATTCTGCAGTCACTGCAGAGCACCACGTAGAACCTTATATACAAACCACTGATGAGAAAAATCAAGATCAGACCCAACAAGCTGAACCATTAAGAAGATCTGAAAGAGAGAGAAGGCCTGTAAATCGAGACGATTACATCGTATACTTACAGGAATATGACTTTGACATAGGGGTGGAAAAGGATCCTGAATCCTTTACACAAGTCAAACAAAGTGCTGATCCTTCTCGTTGGTTTAATGCCATGAAAGATGAGTTGAAATTCATACAGGACAATAAAGTATGGGATCTTGTAGAGTTACCCACTGGAATAAGGCCGATTGGTTGTAAATGAATATTTAAAACCAAACGAGACTCTAAAGGTAATGTCGAACGATATAAAGTCAGACTTGTTGCCAAGGGTTTTAACCAACGTGAGGGCATTGACTTTAAGGAGACTTTCTCACCAGTATCCAAGAAAGACTCATTCAGGATCATAATGGCTCTTGTAGCTCATATGGATTTAGAGTTACATCAGATGGATGTAAAGATTGCATTTCTCAATGGGGATCTGAATGAGAATGTGTACATGTTGCAGCCCGAAGGTTTTGTAGTTACTGACTTAAAATATTTGGTTTGCAAACTTAAGAAGTTCATCTATGGGTTGAAACAGGCATTGCGATAATGGTACCTTAAGTTTCATGAAGTAATTTCTTTATATGGCTTTGTAGAAAACACTGCAGATGAATGCATCTACATTAAAACTAGTGGGAGTAAGTTCGTTATGATGATTTTGTATGTTGATGACATTCTGTTAGCTAGCAGTGATACCAGAATGTTGAATGACACAAAGAAATTCTTATCTTAAAGGTTTGAAATGAAAGACTTTGGTGAAACTTCTTACGTCATCGGCATTGAGATTCGCCGTGACAGAACACTTGGATTGCTCAGCTTGTCACAGAGGGCCTATATTACTAGGGTACTCGAAAGGTATGGCATGCAAAATTGTGCTTCAAGAAAGTCGCTCATTGTGAAGGGCGACAAATTTTATTTATTTCAGTGTCTAAAGAATGATTTAGAAAAGAATCGAATGAAAGAATTTTCGTATGCATCAGTAGTAGGAAGCATCATGTATGCTCAAGTCTGTACGTGATTGGACATTTCCTTTGTCACTGGAATGTTGAGAAGATATCTATCTAATCCAGGAATGCAACATTGGATAGCTATAAAGAAAGTATTACGGTATCTTTAGAGAACGAAAGACTTTGGACTCACATACAGAAGGTCTGATCAGTTGGAGTTGATGGGATATTCAGATGCAGACTTCGCAGGCTGCGTTGATACTAAGAAGTCTACTTAAGGATACATCTTCATGATGGTGGGAGGAGCTGTGTCGTGGAAAAGCGTAAAACAATCTACCACAGCCTCATCCACTATGGAAGCTGAATTTATTGCCTGCCATGAGGCATCTAATCAGGCACTATGGTTACAAAGTTTCTTCTCAGGTTTGTGGGTACTGGAGCATATCCCGAAACCATTGAGAATATTTTACGATAATTTGGCTACTATTTCCTTCTCTAGTAACAACAAGCATTCGTCAAAGTCGAGGCATATCGACATTAAATATCTTGTTGTAAAGGAAATGGTTCAAAATCGTTAAGTGTCCGTGGAATTCATCAGTACTAAGCAGATGATTGCAGATCCGCTCACTAAAGGGCTTCCTAACACGCCATTTTAGGAGCATGTAACATCCATGGGAGTCATTAATCCTATAGATGTTTTCAATTAGTGGGAATTGAGCATACTTTGATTTTCATAGACACTTAGAGATCTCGTTTTATACAGTTTGTTTGGATGATTTTGATATAAAGATTTATTTCTACTTCTCTATATATATGCGCAAATTTTGAGTAAGTAGAACTACAGTCGTGTCTTGTTGGAAACATTAAAAGCTTCAGGACCTCTTAAGGATAGACACATATTGCCATACTAACATGTATAATCCTTATACTACATTTCTTAGTTCGTGATCTATGTTGTTAAGATTGAAAGTATTTGTGATCGCGCTTAGACTCACTTCGCCTAAATTAAATGTTGTGATGACTACCGCGTTTCGATACTGACTGTCTTGATGGACCAGATTGAATAGCATTACTCATACTGTCCAACTGTTTTTTTGGTTAACCATTTAGATATTTTCTTAAAAGATCAAAACTTGTTTTCAAAATAATTTTATATGACTATCACTAACGTTGCTCAATGAGGCCCAAGTGGGAGATTGTAAGAACTCTATTTAGTGGCCCTCACTGCTCAACGGTCTGGATTGTCATACAGTTGGACTGGATGATTGAGTAGAACAGTGGGCCCCACTTCATGTGATGCGCTGCGCAGTCTATCTGCGCAGCTCTGCGTGCTAGGGCTGGAATGTTATAGCTGTCTTACGCAGACAGGAATTTGAGTTGCATTAGGATGCTACAATGTGGAGCGTGGGAGAGAGAGTTGTGATGGGTTTGAAACTCTCTCTCCATAGATTTTATAAAAGAGAGCTGGGTCCCCGATCCTACACCACAACAGAAATTCGAGTCCCATCTTGTGAATTGCAGAAAGGGTGTGAAGGAGAGGAAGATCCTAAGCTCTATAGGTATTCTGGTATTCTTATCTGGCTTCCATGGCGGCGTCTCAGCTAGGTAAGCTATCCGACCCCTGATCGCTATGTCCCATGCACAGACAGATCCGTGGGCCTATTCCGCATATAGATTAAGTCCCACAAGCCACTGATATAAGATCACCACGTACAGTATGTCTTGCACCAAAAGTTCTTAGCCATCCATCATCATCTTACACAAGTTATAATGGTCCAACTATTTGGATAAAGTCCAAAATAAGCAATTGTATGTGCGTGCGTTAAAAAATTACCAAAAAAAAGAAAAGTGTTTATCATGGGCCATACTCTTTCAGATCATCAAATGACTCTCCTTGTATCAAAACCCATGTGTCCGACTCTTTCTTGCTATCTAAAGTGACAATTTGATTGGACGATGAGTCAATTGACTTGGAGTCCCTACTAGCCAATGATTTTGGAGCTCTTTCTTGCTCTCTAAGTAACAATTGGATTGGATGATGAGTCAATTGACTTGGAGTCACCAATAAGCAGTCGATCAAAGTCATTGTTGAGCCTCCTTGGTTTTGATCAGACGGAACAGTGATAGACCAAGGAAAATGAAGGTTCCCTGTGAAAAATGGACTTCAACCGTTGGTTTGTGATCAGATATTCTAAGTAGGGAGCATCGGTGATGGAGGAGGGGTTAGGCACCCTTTTCGCCCGCAAGTGTGTAGTATTTACTTTGTGGGATTTGAGAATTTTTGAAAACTTTAAGCTCTAGATATTAGTTGCCGCAACCTAATTATCAACAAGATCCAAAACTAAAAGGAATTATTGCACAACTTCAATCAGAACCAAGGAGGCTCAACAATTACTTTGATCGATGAGATTGTTATTGCTTAAAGTAAAAAAGGGAAAAAGAAAAAATTGATTCTCAATTTTTGATGTGTTAAGATCCAATTGCTCAATAAGACAAAATGTATGTTGGGTGCATTGGGTTAAAAACAGAATAAAATACGGTAGAGGTGGTTTTGGAGAAGGAAAATACTGTGGTGTGATTACAAGCGAAGTAAAAGCAGTGTGTAAGCCACATGGGATAATCGACAAATGAAAATATGAGAGAGGAAAAAGAAGGCCCGACACTCTTCGTAGAAGCGAGATATCTTAGACTTCGACATTAGTTCATGAGATCCATCCTGTGATCGAAGGCTCGGGTTCTTTCTCTCTCTTCTCACAATTCTCTCCTTAGCTTGAGAATTTTTTATTTTTTATTTTTTTCTAGAGAGGGGATTGATTGTGAGAAATGAAAGAAATTGGTTATTTATAGATGGGTTTGGTGGCATTTGCATAACTCGTGGAAAGTTGGAAGGTAAAATACCATGTGGCAAGCTTTAATTGGTTACTAGCACCCATAAGGAAACACTTGATCATTAGCTGATGGAATAGTAAATTAAATAATTTAAGAAAAAATTGAGGGCAAATAGCTACATAAAGAAGTTAGATTTTCTCTTATAACTCAACTGGCTCAAATTCCTATACATTTCTTCTAGGAATTTTGTGTATGGTAGTAAAGTTGATTTTTTTTTTTTTTTTTTAATTTTATTAAGGAAAATAGCGGAAATTTGATTTTCACTACTTTCTTAGTCATGAATTCTGAGGTGCAATGAGTTCATGGCTCTTGGTGCCACGTGGCAACTTTTGATTGGTCCAAAGTATGCTAGCGGAATTTAGATTTCTGATGGCATACAAGGAGTCATTTTGACCCTGTTTAAGTGTTTAGATAGCTTCGATAAGTCCTTGGGTCAGTCTGAATTGGGTCGAGGGAGTTTCGGGTAAGCTTTTAACGGCTAATATTGGCCTGAACATGAATTTTCCGCAGGTGGGCCTTGATAAAGGATGAGAACGTGTATCAAACGATGACTACGTATTCAGAGCTAAACACCATGGGTGCCTCACGTGATACCCAATTGAGGGCTTTCAAGCTTCTCAAAGCTGTCTTAAAAGATGGAGGAAATGACTTCTTCGACTTTGGACACAACAGGATGAGTGATCGATGGCTCAGATTAAACAATATCTTATCCACATCAAACCGTTTCTCACTCCAGAAACTGGCTCCTAAGTACTGCTCTTACTTCAAAAAGATTACAGATCCTTCTCCAGGTGCATTTCTTTCTAATTCTAACCCAACCAGCATCCATGCTCATTAGTCTGTATTTTATGGTTTTGGGGCAACGTTCAATGATCAGAACCGTTGGTGTGATGTGCCTCACATTGGATGGCTCATGTACTAAATATCATCCAGATTTTTTGACTCTTTGTACAGAATATTTGGGCTGTTGACTGAGATCCCGTTCTTTTCTTTATTAGCCACCTACCAAAAGTCTTAATTCTTTTATAAATATATATTTATACACTGTGGCCCATAATATCAACGGTTTAGATCTCCCAACAATGAGTCCACTTGTAATTACTGTGCAATCTCTAGGCCCCTAGCACTGTATAATAACCTGATTGGACAATGCTCTGGCAGAATGGTTGTGCAGTAGAAACTGTGGTTACAGTGTTCCTCACCATAGAAAATGCAGCAAAAATTCCTCAGATTGGAAATCCTAACGCTTAAGTGGGTGGCTGAGAAATAGACGGTTAAGAAAGACAACATAACGATGGTTCAGATTCAATCAAGAGAAAAGCCGTGGTATTTGTGGTGCATGGTCTATTCATAGTGGGGCCTATCATACCAACGTCTTGGATTATTTAAATATGGTCCCATTTGTACAAACTAGAAGCTCAGACGTACTGTACAAAAACCTACAGCCACCGTACTGTATACTCTTCTAGGCTTCTAGCCTCTGTTTTATCATCCTTATTCATTACGCAGGGGAGATGATCGAGTGGGCTAGTGCATGGGAAAACTTTCCCCTGCACGTAGCTGCATTTGTACTATTTGGGAACCACATCTCCCATCATACTATTAATTCAATGGTTTGGATTATCCAATCACTATAATTTTATCAAGCAGCATGTAAAGGGTGGGATTTTGCAGGGTCAGATTGGGCGTGACCCTTCAAATCAGGCTGTTTCACTCTTCAGATGGGCCACACCGCACAGACCAAATGGACGGCCAGAAGAAAATTAGAACCGTCTCAGCCGTCCACTTTTTTCAAACACCATCGACCACTTTTAAGAGTAAATCAGCTTGATTTTTAGGCCAGAACACCCAAACAATGTAGCCCACTTGATCAAATACGCATGCCATATTGGCACGTGTGAACTCTTCTGACTTATGTGATGATTGTACACGTGGCAGCTTATGCTTGGCTGAAGTGTGAGAGAGAGGAAGAAAAAGATTGCAACAGCGTCCTTAAAGCCGCAGGCATCATCGGCCGCGAGGGTAGCTTTTTCGGTGCCGAAAGCCGCTACGTTCGTCTCAGCCTCCTCAAGACTCCAGATGACTTCGATTGGCTGTTGCAACGGCTCAAAGCCCTGATCGCCGAGGAGGGTCCCAAAACTATTTAATACACGGCCCACATCTTTGCATGGTAACACACGGTTTTTAAGTTCTGATTAGTGGGGCCCATGGATCGGTTATCCAGACCATTGGCATGCCATGTCCCACCATGTTTGGACCTCACCTCTAAGATAGCCTCGATAGGAAAAATCTAAGCCTTTCAATCTCTGTCCTGCGTGGGACCCAACAGATCAATGGTCTGGATTTTTGAACCATTGGCCTCACTTATCTGATCTTAAATCTGGTGTATACAATGCAAATGGCCACATATCATAATAATTCTGCATTTAGATAACATAATAAATTGTGTTGATCGAGTATGATTGGTCAATGATGATACATGAATGCCACGTATCATAATAATGCTGTATTTAGATATCATAATCAATTGTGTTGATTATGATTATGATTGGTCAATGATGATACATGAGTGATTTATATTGTAAGTATAAATGAAATTCAATGGGTGTATATGAAATTATCAGATACAGGCACTGTATATGAACTCTCACATCCAGCTCCCTTCTTTCCCACTAACGTGTCATTGTGTAAGAGATACGGGCAGTTGAAAAGATGGGCCACACTAAGAACATTATCTACTCATTTTGGTCTATTGCATTTTTATGCTGGGATCCATTGATTTTGACAGTAAGCCTACCTAGCAAGTGGGCCAGCTTTATTTTGTGGCGTGGTCCATGCTTTTAATGGCTCGGATGTTCCACAAGTCTACTTATTTCTTCTGCATAATACAGATTTGAAGAAGGAACATATTCTTTTTTCAAAATCATTGGAGGATGTCTAGAACATATGAAATCATGCAAAAATTGCAAGTTGATTAAGTCGACTTGATTCCTTTGGATTTCAATTTAATTGCAATTTATTTTTTTAAATGGATGTATGGTGTGGATAAAAGTCATACATCACGGTGGCCCCTCCGTGGCCCTCGTAGCCTCCGGCTGTCCCGACGTCCAGACACGGATTTCCAGCAAAAGCTTTTGCCTGAAGTTCTTGCGAGTGGGCCCAAAGCGATTTATTTATTTTTTTTGTTAAATCTACACTGCCATCCGTTTTGAGGGCTTATTTTGAGACGTGACAAAAAATGAGTTAGATCAAGAACTCAAGTGGTCCGCACGATAGAAAACAGTGTAGATTGAGTGACCACCGTTTGAAACATCCGTGTAGCCACAATGTTTCATATTAGGAGAAATTTTAGGTGTTTTCACTTCATTCAAGTGGGAATGACCTTATAAACGGTTTAGCTGGCATATAAACATCAAGGTAGATCCCATTAAGGTTTCAACAGTAGGAAACTCTTTCCCCCAGTTTTCCCTCTCGTACGGTGCACTTGAGTTTTGAATCCACCTTTTTTTTTGGTCACTTATAATAAAATGAGCTCTCAAAACGGATGAGCGCTGTGGATTTAACAAAAATATCACGTTGGCCCCACCTAGCATACCAGCGCTACAGCATTGAAATTGATCGTGAAGTGAAGGGAATTTATCGTGAAATGCAATGAAATGACTGTGAAGTGAAGGAAATTGACCATAAAGTGAAGGCAATTGACCGTGAAATGAATGGAAATGACTGTGAAGTGAAGGGAATTGACCGTGAAATGCATGGAATTGACCGTGAAGTGAAGGGAATTGACCGTGAAGTGAAAGGAATTGACTGTGAATTAAATGTCTTATTGAAAATGTGAATCGTAGTGGTAAGAAATTCGCAATTTCAAATAAAGCAACATATGTATTACAAGAAATGTATAACATTGATATATGTATTATAAAAAATGTAGAATATTCACAGTCGTATTACAAAAAATGTATAACATTCACAGTCGTATTACAAAAAATGCACTACAAATTACATTATTCTGGAGGTATTAGAAATTTGAAACTCTCACGATTATGCCCTATTTGTTTGCAATGTCTGCATATTTTTGTTGTTCGTTCCTCTCCACGGGAAAGGATCCGTGTCTTCTTCTGTCTTCCAGCTGACCTCGTCTGTAGTGGGGGCTTGATACTCGAACAATACTCCTTGTATCTAGAAGAAATTTCCCATTACTCTTGTACCGTACTGGGTACATGGAATCTTCATACATGATCTGGTAATTTCTCCCCTTGTACAACACGGAGCAATACGAATAATGAGGAAGATTATAGTTTATACATGCTGAAAGAACATGAAAACAAATGTATCCCTTTACTTCAAACTCGCGACATGTACATGAAAGCTCATTGAGCTTGACAGTATCATTGTAGTCTCCCACAATATAGTATTCATCCCGAGAAATTACGTGACAATGAATATCTCGTGCCTTCGGTATGAGATCCTTTAATTATTTCTCGGCCCACGGTGTCAACGGTCTAACGAATAATGATGCTGATTCTCTTCTCTTATATAACATCTCTTGAATTTTTATTCTGACCGTTTCTATCAACATAGTAACGGGATATTCTCGTGCTTCTTTAAATAGAGCATTAACACACTCAGCTATATTTGTAGTGACCAAATTAAATCTTTTTCCTGGGAAGTGAGAAGATGCCCACTTTTCATACCCTATTTTCCTCAGCCATGCATATACCGGGGGGTTGGCAAGTTTAATATCATGCATTAACTTTTTGAACTCAGCCCTCCTACAAGACTTTATAGCTTGTTAGTAGTTGATTTCTAATGACTTGTCTTTGAACGTGTCTACCAAGTTTCGGTATATATGGTATGCGCAGTAGCCATGGATTGCTACTTGGAAGATATGGAGAACTTCTTTCATTAGATCTTTATGCCGGTTTGATATGATTATAAGACCAGATAGATCTCCTAACAAATTGCTGAGGTAGGTAAGGAACCAGTTCCAACTGCTGCTGTTCTCTGATTCTCCGATACCAAAAGCGTCTGGAAATATATGATTGTCGCCATCCAAAGTCGTAGCAACGAATATAATACTTTTGTACTTACCTTTTAGATGCATCTCGTTAATGGGTAGGACCCTTCGCAGAGATGTTTGAAAACTTCTGACGCATTGTTCGAGCGCAACAAAACATCTCTCAAACCTCATCGTCTCTTGAGTCACAAGTAGGGCAGTCATTGTCCTCGGATTCGTCATCCTCAAGTCATGCAAGTACATCGGGAGTTCTTTGTAAGAGTCTTCATAAGACCCCATTACGCGATCGATTGCAATGTCTTTAGCGTGACATACCTTCTTAAAGCTAATAAGAATATTATATTTTTCTTGCATTGCGAATATAATGTCCTTCGGCCTTAATCTCAGGTGTTGCTCAATGCGATTGACAACCAGTTCACTGGCCAACTTACTGCTCGCTTGCCGATAATTGCTCTTCATTCATGACATTCCACATGTATGTATGGACCTATAAGTCTTAATCTTGAATATCCCCGCATCATTCACCCTAGATGCATGTACCCTCCATTCACACATATCTTTCATACATGCCACGGTGAATTTCTTAGATGTGGAATACAGGATCTTGTATTGAAAGTTATTACGAATTGCAAATTGGCTCAAAACATACTTACATCGGCTCTTGTCCTTAAATGTTTGGCCAATGACTATATCAATCAGGTCATCAAGTGGATATGAATATAGTGACAGGTCTGTATTGGTGAAACCAGCATCCTCGAAAGGCACAATGGGAAGGCCGGTGGTGAAGTCTGATGTTCGAGCATGCTCGGGCAATGGAATGTCGCTTTCACTTACGTTTCTGGTGTTGGATGTTGAGGGTAAATCTACTCTTGTAAATGAAGGTGATGCCATATATTCACTTCTGAACTTGAAGTCAACCGACGTGCTTACTTAACTTATCATGAAGTTTGATGGCTGAGCAGACTCGGGTATTGGAGTGTTGTTTAGAGGAAACTATGAAGGTGATGTCATATATTCATATTTCAATCCATGTTCCTCACCAAAACTTCCAACACCTGGAGTGTCATGTTCGAACGCACTGTAAGCCACCGGGTCTTTGAGTACTGCCTCATTAACGTGCTACGTTGTCTCAATGAATAAAGAGATGTAATGATCTGAATGCTTCAGTTGTGTTACTAGGAACATTCTCACATCTTCATCGTCTCCAGTTACAGCTGGAGGGACTGATTCATTTGTGCAAGGATATAGTACTTTCAACCTTATATCATAGTCCTCAGGTCTACTCTTTGCAACTCTGTGCATTTTCAATACAAATTGTTCATATGTAGTGTCAACTCCCAAGGCAGTAGGTTTCGAGTCTCCACCCTTATACATGTATCGATTATTTTCGTTAACTCCCCACCATATGAGCATATGATGATTATCGAAGTCATTTTCTGAAAACAAACACAATAATATAACTTGTTTAGTATTCACACGTATAAGGTTGATTTGACCGAGTAGTAGGAAATCCGCCATTGTACTATCTCAAATATAACCGACTTAGCGGTCAGATTTTCAAAGTTCTAAATTGCAGGGATATGCCACTCAGTTCACGATGCTTTCACTAACTTCGTAGTTAATTTCATTGGCTTCTAGGGCAGGTTCACTCACTTCACGATGAATTACACTCACTTCTCGATCCTGAAGTGATTGAAAATGACTACAAAGTGTGTGAACTTAGGGGAGTTTAATTAACCATGAAGTGAAGGGGAAACAGCAGAATTGACCGTGAGGTGAAGAGAATTGACTGTGAAGTGAAGGGGGAGTTGACCGTGAAATGCATGGAATTGACCGTGAAGTGAAGGGAATTGACCATGAAATGCATGGAAATGATCGTGAAGTTAAGGGAATTGACCGTGAAGTGAAGAGAAATGACCATGAAATGCACGGAATTGACTGTGAAGTGAAGGATATTGATCGTGAAATGCATGGAAATGATCGTGAAGTGAAGGAAATTGACCGTGAAATGAATGGAAATGATCGTGAAGTGAAGGAAATTGACCGTGAAATACATGGAATTAACTGTGAAGTTAAGGGGATTAACCGTGAAATGAATTGAAATGACCGTGAAATGCATTGAAATGAGCGGGAAGTGAAGGGAAATGACAGTGGAATACATGAAATTGACTGTGAAGTGAAGGGAATTGACCAAGAAATGAATTGAATTGACCGTGAAGTGAGGGGGATACGCATGGAATTAACTGTGAAATGCATGGAATTGATCGTGAAATGCATAGAATTGACTGTGAAATACATGGAATTGACCGTAAAATACATGGAATTGACTGTGAAGTGAAGTTAATTGACCATGAAATGCATGGAATTAATCGTGAAATGAAGTGAATTGACCATGAAATGAATGTCTTACTGGAAATTTAAATCGTAGTAGTAAGAAATTGGTAATTTCAAAAAAAGTAACAAATGTATTCAATATATAACATTCATAGTCGTATCACAAAAAAATGCACTACAAATTCACAGTCGTATTACAAAAATGCACCACAATTTGACGGTAAAATGCGTGAATTTGACCAAGTAGTGCATGAAGTTGACCAATCAATTCAGTATATTAACCAGGAACTAAGTGAAATTGACCACGAAACTTCATCAAATTGACCACGAACTTCTTGAAGTATATTGGATAGCTACGTAAAATTGACTAAGCAATGCATGAAATTGATCACAAACTTCTAGGTAAACACTTAAGAATTTACCTAGAATTTAAAATTCAAGGTAATTGACCACGAACTCCAATCACTCCCTAACACTCAGTGAAATCCTTGTTCGAGAAAAAAAAATAAGAGTGCGTTGATGTGAAATACGTTCTTTGGAGAAAGATTTCACGTTTATCAATGCATCCGCGTCCTCTCAGAAAAAGAATGCACTTAGGGTTGAGTAGAATGCAACATGGAAGATGTAACGTGATAGTGTAATGGAGATTATATGGAGATTTAATGAACAAAATGGGTGAAAATAAGAAATAGGGATGATAGAAATGAGTTCGGGCGTGTATTTGGGCATAAGGGACAGAATGGAGTGAAATTGATAAAGCAGGGGCATTTTTGACTTGTGAAAAGTTGTTCGTACAGATGGTTCTGGGGAGGTTAAAATAAGTGGGCTTTAAAAAGTTAGTGGGCCATAAATGGGTTGTACAGTAGGAAATTTCTCGAAGAGGTACAACACATCTAGGGATTTACAACACATTCATCAAGGTGGGCCGCACTAGAGCTTCCCATCAAGAGGGATCGGACTTTCTATTATACCCAGCGCATAAGATAACTCAAGAACTGTAGGCCCACCGTATTGTATTGTAAATGTGAAATCCACTCCATCCATCAAGTGTAGTCCTTGGATGTTACTAGTGTCACCATAAATCATCCTGATCCACAACACACGTGGGCCAAAATACAGGGAATGATGAGAGGATGGGCATGAAAATTTCAGCAAAACAGTCTATTATAGCATGCAATAAAGGATCAATTATTCTAGGCAAAATTCACAATTCATGGAAGGTATTACACATAGGTTCGATAATTGACAACTTAAGGGTAATGGTCCACACCTAGGAGTAGTCTGTCGATTCGTGATGCTGTCCTAAGGTTTCAGGTCCGCGGATTGGTGTATCGAGGCCCTGCACCGATGGAATTAACTCGTAAGGGTGCATGCAAATAGTTCTACAATTCTGAAATTTGGGTTACCTTTCTATCATCGGTGGGCCACTCTCTATGGTAGAGGGTAAGGGGGATTTTCCTAAAATTAGATCCCCTAAGGAGCTCCTTCTTCCACTCTCCCCACTCCCTCTCTCCCTTGCAATAGAAAAATTCGTATGGGAGTGAGGGAGTATGATTTTTGGGTTTAAATAGTTTGTAATTCGTGTCTAAATGGCCCTAGGGGTCTTTTTTCTAATATGCATGCCCCTAGTGGGTTGAATCCTGGCCTATAAGGCTATTCTAGGGGCCCACTGACCCATCTGTGCCATGTGATAGGTGCCCCATTGTCGGATGAGTGATTGGTCTGAATTTGGTAGAGATCGGAGCCTTGATTGACCGAGGGGACCCTACTTACGATGGACGGTCGTCGGTAATTGATCAGGGACACTACTATACGGATACGGGTGGAGAAATATCCTTGACCCGTACCTCGAGTTTGGTCACAATCTAACAGTCAGAAAGTCGCAACTTCGTGAATGAGTGGAGGGGCCTTTTTTACTTAGGTTTCAGATTCATTACTATGAGAGTTGCGCATTTCAAGCACTTCCTTTCCCGCCCAAGTTGAGTAGTTATAGGCACTATCTTGATTCACCACCTGCGATGGACGTCAAGCCTAGTGAGATAGATATTATTCTATATTTCGAAACTAGTGGCCAACAAACGAGCAGTTTAGAGCTCATTTGGATAATCAAGACATTTTTGAAATGAATTGGGTAATGAGATTTCTTGTGCCGACTGATTAGGGTTTGGATTAGTTAAGTTTATAATATAACCAATTTTTAATTAACGAAAACAACAATTCGATCCTAATAACCATAAATCGTTGGTTCTTAGGCAAAATGAGTAATTGGATTGATTTGGTTTGTTAATTAAGATCTGACACATACTTGTCTCGACTTTTGGTATGTCTTTATTTAGTTAAGGTTGTCTTGATTAGTCAGTGATAGGTTGGCTAGAAATAGGCTCTATGTGAACAAATTACAAGGCTAAACCTAATGTTTAAGTGATTGGTGGATTCGTTGGCTTCTTACGGTTGATTAATAGGATTTGCGCGGTTTTTTACTAGTACCACCCGTATATATGTGATTGTTTGCCTCCAAGTGCAGAAGTTCGTAAGTAATATCCTGTGAATATAGGGTCGATCCCACAGGGAGATAATTTATGAAAATGAAAAAAAAATCAAATATAAAACTAAGTAATGGAAACTAAATGGATGACTTAAATTTAAAGGTTTTGAATGTATGAAATTCAATTAATTTGAAAATAACACCCAAGCTTTAAAGTTTCACACATAGGTTAATAATTAATAAATGATAATGACTTTAAAAACACAACTAGGATCCGAGAACTATGGTCGGCCTACTCAGAAAATTAAACAGTTTAAATATTTTAATAAATGATATAAAAGATTAGATAATCATGGATTAACATCATTGATATATATTCTCAAGTGCCAGTGATTTTAAGCATTCAATATCCATGAGATAATGAATTAAAGAAATGTAGTAAGTTGAGAACATCTCCAATCTAAGAAATCTAATTAATATAGGTAAGCCTATCCATCAATATGGATCTCATATGATAGAAACATATGGATCTCACAAGAGGATAAAAAACTTAAATCTAAATAATTGATAACATGCATACACCATTCATCTTATCATTAAAAATAATCAATCATCATAATTTATGATATTATTAAACTAATATGCTTCCCTTCTAACTTGGGCTAGAGGGAACTAGAAAAACATAACTAAATTGTAAAAATAAAAAGCAACAAGAAAGTAAGAAAAATAAATAAAAAACTTGTAAAGAAAAACAAGAACAATGAAACTTGAAAGTTCTCTAAAAACCCTAAAAAAAAACCTAGATCTTACCCTTGAATGCTCTGAAAGATGCTTAGGAAGCCCTATTTATAAGTGAAGAACTCCCTCCTTTAAACTGGTTTGAAAACTCCAGAAACTGCCTCAAATTTTCTCACTCTGCGTAAGCTCTGCATAAACCCTTCAATGACATTTAACAGCCTTCGATGTCATTAAAGACTACATCCAATTTGTCCAGCAACCAAACTTGATTTTCCTGTAATTCTTCGATGTCATCTAAGATTCTTCGATGTCATCGAAGACTGGCTTCGATGACATCTTCGATGTCATTTAAGCTCAAATCCTGCGAATTTCTCCACTTCCTTCCTTTTTCACTTGGTTTTCTTGACTCTTGAGTTTTGAAATCTTTAAAGGTCCATTCTTTTACTTGGTGATTCTTGAGCATAAAATACATGCTTTTAACATTCTTTTTAATCTAAGTTCTTAAACTCACCTTGTAACACAAACATGACTAAATCATAACAGTAATCGGTATAATGTTCATAAAACCAAGATATAGATGAGGGGAAAACAAACAATATTTAACACTCAACACACCCTCCAACCATCATTTTGCTAATCCCGAGCAAAATAAGGGCAAAAAAATAAAAATAAGAATAAAAACTAATTCTAGAAAAATTAAAATGAAAACAAAAATTCTAACTACACCACTTTCGCAAATAATCTCAATTGCATTTAGTATATGCAACAAGCTTTTAAACCCCTAGGTTTCCCTTAGTCGATGAATTATAGTCTCGTGAGGGTTTCCAGAAATGTTACCCACAAACATTGAAAACATGGAAAATAGTTCAAAACTTAGAAATTTATATAATTATGCCTTCATTAATCATATGAATTCCAAAACAAAGCAATACTTATACTAAGTTTGAAATTAGTTAGAATCTTAATTTCCTAATTCATTACATCTTTGAGTTCAGAAACCTAATCAAAATTTAAAATAGTTATGATCCAATATACTTAGGTACTCAATGACACTAGTCTAACTTTGAGAAATATGCATGTTCTCTATCCTAACCCCTTTCAATCATTCCAAGAATTTGAAATCTCTAGTTATCTCATTTCCTTCATGCCCTTTTTTCTTATATCCTCACTATTATAGATCACCCTTAGATGAAGATTCCCACTGGGTTTGCTTTATAACCTAAGGTATCGTAATTGTAACGGTAACAACAATAGATACTTAAGTATCCTTACTCCGGATTACTGACACGATTGTTATGGTCATATTTTTTTTAAAGCATATATCAATGGTATTAGTTTATTCAACTTTGTTTGAATCAAAATTTATTATTCTAGTTCACATATCATATTCTTCACTTAGTTAGCTAGGGTGTATTGTGAATTTAGTACATCAAATTACAACTCACTCTAAAATAGTGATTAGATAATCGAACTCAAGTGTCACGCCCCAAACTCGAAAACCGGGCTCACAAAATTCTCGATCGCCGAATCTGGCACCGACAGCCTTCGTAGTACCCCATTCTCGGCTCCTGGCACCCATACACCAGGTTTCGATCCTGGGATGCTACAAGGAGGATTTCAAATCATCAGTTTAATTGTAATGAGCATAACAAAAGCATAACCCACGAACAATAACCACAAAAACACCATCACAAAATCTACTATGATAAAAAATTTTAAGTACAATGCGTCTGAAAGGAAATATAAGATAATGCGAATAACAAAAACTCTAAAGGCTCGACCGCACACTCCTGCTGCTGCTATGCTACGGCTGCGACCTGGCGTCACCTGCACGCATCAATCGTGCATAAGCTTATAGAAAGCTTAGAGGGTGGTGTAAGTGTGTGCACAATATGAGCGTGCTCAGGATGCAAGGTGAGAAAAATGTGGAATCATGCTGATGAACACATATATGTAATCAGCCATACCAAGGCCATGTGATGCAGAATGCGAGTCAAGCATGTCAATCCTCATCCACATATCAATGCAGCTCCTTACTAGAGCATTAAATCAGTGCGGTTCTCAGTATGGATAATCACCGGGGTCAAGTACACTCTATGCCAGCTTGCCGCCCCTATCCGGACGCACAACTGGGAGGTGGAAGAGACCTCATTATCCACCTGCCAATATCGGGCTCGGCTCGTCGATAACGGACCGATTCCTCAAGCTGGTCAAACTCAACCTAGAAATTGTCCCCTCACTCAGGCGGGTAAGGTCACACCCCTTTTCAACCGACTATGACACAGTGGGAGATGCGGCCTACTAGTATACGGCCCTCCCGCGCTCGTGTATCCACTCGGTCTCGACATTGGAGTCATCCTCTAGTACCATTGGGTTTAGAAATTTTCACCCAGGGACATCTATGACGTCCGTATGCTAGAACTAAATATTTTCGGTATCCAATCCTGCCATCCACGATGTGTCTGTGGAGGCTATGGTCCTAATGTCACTAGGGCATACAGTAACTACAATCACATAAATGCAAGTGCATGAGTCACACTATCAGTCATGCAACAGTCCTGCATGTACCATGCACTTAAATGGGGCAACTTCGCCTATCAGGGAGCCCATAAACAGTCCGCCCAAAGGCATATGTTATGATCGGTCAATCCTCACATCAGGCATACATATGATGCGAATGATCATGAATCATGGATCTATACCAAACATGTATAAAGAGATGGGCTCTGTGTATAACGGAGATGGGCCTAGATGACCTACTTACTACAAGTATGAGCCTATCAGTGGGCCTTAGGGAGAGTTATAATGCGGACATTTAACCAACATTATCTATTCAATGTGGACGTCAAACCATCATATCTCCCAAGGTATAGCCCACTATAAAATCAACACATATACCGTGGTGGAATTATACTACAATGGGCCTTATGTACGTCCTATTGGGCCTTGACCCATGGACCTCCAGTACATCAAATGAGCCTCATACATGGGTCTCGTATATACATATCAAGGTGGGCCTCAACAAGGACCACCAATACATTAAGATGGGCCTCAACAATGGGCCTTAAATTATCTCCAAAATGGTTGGACAGTTGGATGAAATACATGCATCATGATGGAGCCCACTCTAATGGAGGGTATGGTTTACAATACATACATAAGTGGGTCCCATGTAGGGCCTATCATAATGTTTATTTCCCATCCAACCCATTGATAAGGTCATTCAGACCGGGGCCCACAGTAATGTTTATTTTCCAAGCAACCTAGGGCCCAACATAATGTTTATTTTCCAACCAATTGTTCATAAGGTCACATGGTCCAGGATAGGGCCCACTGTAATATTTATTTATCATCCAATCTATTCATAAGGTCACGTGGACCAGAGGAGGGCCCACTGGACTGGGGCCCACAGTGATATTTATTTGCCATCCAAACCGTTCACATGGACCATGGGCCACGGTAATGTTTATTGCTATTCAATCTATTCATGAGATCACGTGGACTAGGGCCCACCATGATGTGGTTCACAAATCCAGTCTACCCATTGTGCGTGTCCCACCTGGTTGAGGGTCCAGACCAAGTTTCAGTCACATCCAAATTTCAGGTAGGCCCCACCAACTGATTTTATATGTTTAGGCATGTCTTCACATGATTTTAAATGGTGTGGCCCACCGGAGTTCCGAATACAGCTGATTTTTGGGGTGGTCACCTGGACCGAGGGGACCCATCAAATGCATGGTGTTGATGTTCAAAACACATCACGATGGGGGCCCACAGGTGGAGCCGTGAGGCCCAGCCAGTCGTCCGTCAGTAGCCTGCGCCTTCTGTCAGCGGCAGCAGTTGCTGCTGCTGCTTATTTTTTTTAACATCTGTTTTTCCACAGATTTTCTTAGGTGGGGCCCATATCAACAAAATCCACTCCATCCACTTGCTCCTATGGCTCAAGACAAGCCCAACGGGTCTAATATCCGAGGTATTTTCATGTATAGGGTCATCAAGTGAATTTTTAACGGTAAGGATCACCATTTTCCATGCTACGGCCCACCAGATGCTCGGATTAATTTCATACCTCGGCTCAACGCCTAAAATAATCCCGAGAATGGAATGGATGACTTGGATTAAATATATACATCAAGGTGGGGCCTGCATGAGTGGCCCACCTCTTCTTTCTCTTTTTTTCCTTTTCTTTTGCAAGTACACACCCATGTCAGTATACACACTCCATGTTAGCCTCGTCTGTCCAGCGTCCAGTGACACTGGACGGTATGGATAAACACATGCATTGTGGTGGGTCCCACATGGACGTGGCCCACCAACTATATATATATATGTATATTTATATATTAGTATAATATAAGTATAATATACCATATATATATATATTCCCACCAGATGGTGGATTTTTGCCTAAAATGTGGTGGGCCTCACCATTGATGAATGGAGTGGATTTAACATGATTTGGTAGGGCCCACTTTATTCTAGGGAGGGGAAAGAAAGAGAGAGAGAGAGAGAGAGAGAGAGAGAGGGATATACGGTGATAAAGAGGAGGGACCCCGCCACTATGGGCCCTCCATTGATACAACACATACATCAAGTGGGTCCCACAACAAGTGGCACTTAAAATTGAAAGCAACGGTAGATCACCCACCTTATCTTCCTTCTTCTTGGTCCCTTAGACTCCAATGCTCCTTAGCTTGCCTTTTGATGGAGGTTGATGGACTTTTGATAGTGTGGATGAAAGATGAGAGGGTGTAGATGGAAGATGAGAAGGTGGACCACGCTTGTGGTTTGGGAGAGAGGGGTTAGACGTGTGAAATTTTTATTGCTTGGGAGATTTGAGAAATGAGAGAGAGGGTGAGATGATGGGAGTGATGTGGATGGGTGAGGTGGTGGTTGTAATTAATGAGGTATGGGTTGGTTTGAAAAATGGGTAAAAGAGGGATGGTGAGGGAGAGAGAGGTTTGACTTATGGGGAAAGGAGGAGTGGGGTGGTTGTACTTGGATAAAGGATGCATTTATAGTTGATTGATGGGACTTATTGTAGAGATTCCCTCGAGATTCGCAACGCATGGCGTTTCTTTGAAATAAACACAAATCGACATCTTCTAGCCTGGGTATTGGTTCGGTGCGCGAGTTGCGGCGTTGGAACCGCGGCGACGACGCGGTCGCTATGATACAAATTTCGGATCGAGCCAACGTCAGTAAGCGGGACTCAGCTTAGGATCGCGTGCAAACATCGGAAACGGTGCGAAGGTTGCCGGAATTCGACCGGAAGGATCGCGGAAGCTAATGGAACGGTACGGACTAGGACACGGGTCTTACATCAAGTTTATATGTTTCAGTTATTAAAATTCTAACTACAATGAACCTAGGCTAAGTATTAACTTTGCCTTTGAAATATCATGTTACATTCTTGTATAAAACAATTTTATTTTGAAAATGTCGAAAAATTTCCCATAAACGTAAAAAAAATTAAAAAATAATAATAATAATAATAACTCACATAGATGATATTCACACCCACGAACTTAAAATCTACATTATTCCCAATGTAATGATACATGTAATGTAGAGAACAATAAAAGTAAAAGAAATGATAGATAATACCTATCATGAAGAAACGCACATGCTAAGTGTCACAAAAAAATAAATATTATACAAATTCTACAAAAATGCTCTGTCAGACTAGGAGTATCAATCTGAATATTTTGGCTCATGAAGAGGGACGGACTCCTCTTCCAAATGAAAGTTTTTCACATAAGGCTTCAATCTCTGACTATTAACCTTGTACACATTGTTATTACGTGGATTCTCAATTTCAACATCCCCATGAGTATAAAACATTCTTCACAATGAAGGGGCTTGTCCATCTTGATCTTAACTTTTTTAGAAAGAATTGGAAATGAGAATTGTACAATAGGACCTTTTACTGAGGTTCAAAATTCTTCATTAGGATGTTTTTGTCATTTAAAGCTTTGGTTCTCTCTTTGTAAATTTTAAAATTTTCATAGGAGTCTCTCCTTAGATCCTCTAATTCATTCAACTCTAATTTTCTTTGTCCACTTGCTTAGTCCATATCAAAGTTTAGCTTCTTGATTGCTCAGTAAGCTTTATGTTCTAATTTCATAGGCAAGCGGCAAGCCTTCCCATACACCAATTTGTATGGGGACATTCCAATTGGGGTCTTATAAGCAGTCCTATAAGCCCATAAAGTGTCGAATAGTCTGAGGGACCAATCCTTCCTATTTGGCCTTATAATTTTCTCCAAAATGTATTTGATTTTCCGATTAGAAATCTCAGCCTGCCCACTCTTTTGTGGGTGATATGGGGTGCTCACTTTATGCTTGATATCATATTTCTTCTTCAAAGCTTCAAATGTCCTATTGTAAAAATGAGACCCGCCATCACTAATGCTGGCTTTTGGAGTTCCAAATCTAGAAAAAATATTTTCCTTGAGGAATCGTATGACCACTTTGTTATCATTGGTCTTACTTGGAACTGCTTTAATCCACTTAGAAATATAGTCCACACCAACCAATATATAAAGAAATCCAAATGAAGATGGAAATGGGCCCATAAAATCAATACCCCAATAATAAAAAATCTCTAATGGTAAAATAGGGGATAAAGGCATCATGTTGCGCTGAAACACTCTTCCCAATCTTTGACATCTATCACAAGCAACATAGAAAGCATGTGTATCTTTAAACATGGTGGGCTAGTAAAAACTACACTGCAAGATTTTTGTAGTGGTTTTCTTAGCAGAAAAATGGCCACCACATGCTTCCATGTGGCAAAAGGAAATAACACTTTGAACTTCATCTTCTGGGACACAACATCTAAAAATTTGATCAGTCCCATATTTATATAAATGCAGGTCATCCCACAAGAAGTTCCTAACCTTGGTTTCAAAACGCTTCATATCTTATAACTTCTAATGATATGACATTTTTTCCGTCACAAGATAGTTCACTATATCCGCATACCAAGGCAATTTGGAGATCAGAAATAATTATTTATCAGGGAAAGTATCCTGGATATACATCTCTTCAATGGAATCATTTAACACCAATATAGAAAGGTGACCGGCCACTACGTTTTCTACTCCTTTCTTATTTCTTATCTCTAAGTCAAATTCTTAAAGTAGGAGGATCCATCTCAAAAATCTTGACTTTGCATCCTTTTTTGATAACAAATATTTCAAAGTCGAGTGGTTCATGAAAATGACCACTTTGGATCCCAACAAGTAAGACCTAAACTTATTCAAAATAAAAACTATTACAAATAACTCCTTTTCAGTTGTTGAGTAGTTCACTTGGGTTGAGTTTAGAGTTCTACTCACATAATAAATAATGTAGGGCCGTTTATCTTTCCTTTGGCCCAAAATAGCCCTTATGACATAATTAGTTCAAAAGGAAGTTTCTAATCTGGTGGATGCATGATAGGTGCAGTGGTAATGGATGATTTAATTTTATTAAAGGTACTTACACACTCATTTGTCCACTTAAATGGGACATCCTTTTAAAGAAGATTAGTCAAAGGTCTAGTAATGACACTAAAGTCTTGATGAATCTTCTACAGAATTCGGCGTGCCTTAAAAGTGATCTAATATCTCTATGGTTCGGGGAATAGGTAGATTAGCAATAATGTCTAATTTTGAGCGATTTACCTCGATTCCATTTTTGAAAATAACATGGCCCAAAACAACTCCCTTTTGAACTATGAAATGACACTTTTTTCAATTTAAGACAAGGTGCTTCTCTTCACACTTAAATAAGAGAAGAGATAAATGGTTGAGGCATTCGTCAAAACTAATCCCAAATACGGAGAAGTTGTCTATGAAAACTTCAAGAAACTTCCCAATCATATTTGAAAAAATACTTAACATACACTATTGGAAAGTTGTTGGGGTGTTGCATAATTCAAATGGCATCCGTTTGAAAGCAAACGTGCCACATAGACAAGTGAACATGGTTTTCTCTAGGTCTTCCAGGGCTATCTCTATTTGGTTATATCCAGAATATCCATCATGAAAACTATAGAAGGAGTGACCTGCTACCCTTTCTAAAACTTGATCAATGAATGATAGAGGGAAATGATCCTTATTTGTGACCTGGTTCAATTTTCTATGGTCAATGCAAACACGCCAACCTATGGTGACACGTGTTGGTATAAGTTCATTATTAGAATTTTACACGATATTTATTCCGGATTTCTTTGAGACTACTTGAGTTGGACTTAGCCAAAACTATGAGATATTGGGTAGATGATTCCCACATCTAATAATTTAATCACCTCATTTTTTATAACTTCCATCACGTTTTGATTGAGATGCTTTTGAAGTTGTCTAATTGGTTTGTTGTCCTCATCGAGGTAGATCCGATGGGTCCATATAGAAGAGATTATACCCTTATTGTTAGAAATGGTCCAGCTTAAGGCTCCTTTGTGGTCCCTTAAAACATTCAACAATTTAATCTCTTGATCCTTGTCTAAAAATGAAGAAATCACCACAGGATAAGTTTTATTTTCATATAATTATACATACTTAAGCTCATTTGGTAGTGGTTTTAAATCAAGCTTTGGAACATTGGTTGGTGATGGCAGAGGTTGCGAGTCCTCAATAGATAGGATTTGAGTGCGCAGTCTCCATTGGTACATACCAATGTCCTGGGTGGTAGTGCTCTCATTATCATTATAAATTTCAGTAAGCACTTTTTATAAATTAGAATTTTTTAAGTTTCCAAAGACTTTAATCAATTTCTTAAATAGGCTAGGTTCCAATTCCTCTTCCTTTATCAAGCAGTCCATAAAATTCAGCTCATAGATCTCATTATTGTCTATGGGCTGCTTACATAGATTGAAAATATTTAGTTCTAAGGTCATATTACCAAAAGATAACTTCATCATTCCATTCTTGCAATTGATGATTGCATTTGAAGTTGCTAGCAATGGCGGCCTAAAATAATGGGAACTTGAATGCTAGCATTTACACATGGTTCAGTGTCTAGTACAATAAAATTCGTAGGAAAGTAGAATTGCTCCACTTAGACTAACATGTCTTCTAAGATTTCCATTGGTACCTTAATGAAGCGGTCAGTGAGTTGGATTGTAATTGTGGTTGGTTTAAGCTTGTCTAACCCCATTTGTTGGTAAACCGAATAAGGTACTAAGTTAACACTTGCACCCAAATCTAACAAAGCATGCTTAATTTGGAAGTTCCCAATAATAAAAGGAATAGTGGGACTTTCCAGGTCTTTGTATTTGGGTACAGCCCTTTTCTGAATCATAACTCTCACTTTCTCAGTAAGGAAAACCTTCTTGTGCACATTTAATTCCTCTTCATAGTACATAAGTCCTTAAGATATTTAGCATATGATGGAATTTGTCTAACGGTATCAAGTTGAGGAATATTGGCAGTAACCTTTTGGAGCACATCCAATGTAACACTCCAAACTTTTTAATACTCGAGTATTGAAAGTTCTCAAGTGTTACCATGAATTTAACCTATTACGTACACGTGTATAGGACCAATCTAGCTAACATAGCCCTACATCTATTCTCTAACGTGAATCTGACCGATTGAGAACAATCTTCATCTATGAATCAAGTCATCCAACTGTTGACCACGTAATTCGATATATGTACTTTTCCTTGACTAAATCGTTGAATAACTCCTTATCCATAATGATTTAGATATAAGTCATTTTATAAGAATTACTTATAAATGTGCCTACTACCATGTAGACCTATTAGATTTGACAAAACTCTCAGATAAGCAATAATTACGAAAATGTCATTAACCTAGACCCTGAATTCTAGATCACATGGTTCCCATGATCTTTTTAACGTGAAACCTTATAGCATGCTTATGTATCACAAATTAACTATACATGTCAAATTTCAACGCTTAGATCATTATAGAAGTGACCCAAATTAATAAATCAGCAGTAATCATTGATTTTGGTGTCCATCGAGTGAAGAAACCGCGTAGGTAGTCATAGTTAGACATTTCCTTTCACGTGAACGGAGTAGATTTTTCAAGAAAACAATATTTGTGGACCCCACTATAACTAGAGCATACACGGCGTAAGTGCATCGGCAGTGCACTAAATCAAGAATCGGGTCAAACGTGGTTTGACCCGATGAGAATTGCAAAGGGAGATAGTCGTTCGTCCACTGTGACAACGATGGGCCTCTATCATCATCCGAATGGATGATTTGAGCCATCCATTATATCTGGGAGACAAATTTGACTAAACCCATGCTAGCCATATGCATCCATGCATGCACATGTGTGCACAGAAACAGTCGCAAATGACCTAAGTGATGCACCCAATGAACGGACAGCTCCCGTTTGAGGCTTGTTGTGGCCCACCAAGACCATCCACTTGCATGATCTGACCCGTCCATCATGGCCGTAAGATGGGGCCGACCAAACCCTAGCTTCCCTTACACATTCTTGAACTCTCATGCTTGCACATCATCCATTAGACGAGGGCCTCGCCTTGTTGGAAACTCCCAGAATGGTCGGGCGATGGCACAAGCTACAAAAGACCTTTCGCAAACCCACTTTTGACGTGAGTAAGGTTCTTCCGCTAGGAAACACTGATCATGGACCCCACTTTAGCGTAAGAAGCGTCTTCTGCAGCAGACGCGAATGGTAAGGAATCTGGATTGAACCGAACTCCTTTGTACATTGGACGGCCAACCTTTGGAGCACAACCTCGATCCCGACTATCCAAATCCCTGAAAGGAGCAATCTGACTACTTTTAAGAAGGCAGATCGGGAAGATCGGATCTATGGCCGCTCCGATTTTAGTCATTACGTAAGCTTCCTTCCGACTTTTGCTGCACAAGAAGCAGGGCCATGTAAATCCATATGCAATGGGGCTGTGAAGAGTCTGAAAGACTCACCCCTCCACTAAAAAAAAAAGAATACTCCTCCAACGTCGAGAGGAGACGCAACACGAAAAGGGAGGAGAAAGCAACGTGAGAGAGAGAGAGAGAGAGAGAGAGAGAGAGAGAGAGAGAGAGCAACGTCCAACTCCCTGTAGGATGTAGTAGCAAGAAAAGAAAGAAAGAAGGAAAGGAAAGGAAAAGAGAAAGAAAGAGAAAGAAAAAGAGAAAGAGAAGGAAAAGGAGAAATAAAGAAAAGGAAGGAAAGAAAGAAAGAGAGGGAGAGAAGAAGAGAAGATTGAACGGCCACCAATTACCTACTGGTCTATTACAAATTCCGGTCCAGGTTCAAAATCCAAACTCTTTTCCCTTTTCAAAACCTTCTTCCTCTTTTCATGATAATGGACGTAGGGAATAACAGATAAACCTAGATGCAATCTAGTAGAAACCATAACCTGACTCTAAATCCTAACTGTTTGAATCCTGTGGAGTACGATAAAAGAAACAGGCTTGATGCTAAGAATCCCTTAGATCAGCATGTTACTAGTAGACAATCGGACAATTCAAGGTAAGGGTTTTATCCTTTAGGCTTACATTAATTTAAGTTATTTTGTTTACCTTGCCTTTATATGCCTTTGTGTTATTTCTATATTGCCTTTAACATGCCTCGTGTTACTTTGAGTTCTTCCTGTAATTATATGTTTTACCATCAATTATTTGGCCTTTGAGATTATAGTATAATGTTGTTACATGAGATCTTTATGAATTTATGTGGGGCGATGGATACAAGCCTTGCCCTTGCCTTTATCAATTTATTGAGTTGACCCTTGCCACTCTCCTCTTTATTGAGTTGGTCATTACCACTCTCCTTATTATTGAGTTGGTCATTGCCACTCGTCTATTTGTTGAGTTAGCCATTACTACTATTCTTTTATTGAGTTGACCATTGTTACTCTCCTCTTTGTTATGTTGGCCATTGTCACTTTTATCTTTACTGAGTTGGCCATTGCCACTTTTCTCTTTATTATATTGGTCTTGTACTATCTACTTCTAAGGCTTGGGCATGTGTCTTGATATTCTAGAACCTCCATGATTCAGTTTGTATTCTTTATAAGTGCAAGTGATGTATTAAGATGTATCACAACTAGTGATTCAAATAATCTATCATGGACGTAATGCGCTTTGGGTAGAGACCCTTTTGGTCGTCATGTAATTCCATGGGTTTTTAGGTAGTGGTGTACAAATCGATGTGTGTAATTCACAAATGTAGTGTCACATCACTTCCGAGATTGGATGTTGTAAATAGTCGTTCCATGATCAAATCATGCCATGTAATTCATCTGCCTCATGTGTTGTGTGCCTTGAGGTATTCACGTAAATTTATGGTAGCGTTGGTCATGCCGGCGAATATCCGTAGTTATGGAAAGCGGGTCAAGACGGGTTTTCTATAAATCGTATTCCACATTGTGATGATCACTACGTATGATAAGCTCCATGCACTTTGCTAGGCATACATCTCATGTAGGTTGTTTGCGCATTCTGATTCCTCGTATTAGTGAACTACTGGACATCAAAACTCTTACATACTTTTATTAATCTTTTGAATTATTGTTAATCTTAAAGGATAACAATCACTATGAGTAGGCGTTGACCCTCTCCAACCGTATAGATGATGTAGGTGATGTACAGATTGTAGACCTAAAGAACCATCTCTCTATGGAAGATTACAATTGAAGGATAAAAAGATAACTTTATGATCTAGCTTTATACTTCCACTGCGAACTCGATAAATGTAATAAGCTTCCATTGAGAAGGCACTTGATTATTTACTAAATTCTTTTACTCTGATGAAGTAATCAATATAGTTGATTTTATTCTTGTGAATATTACCATCATGAATGTATCTGCATGTGATCTAAATAAAATAAAAAAATAGGGTGCGATTTTAAGGTATCTAATTTATACATTATTAACACCTGTTTTTCTTAGGCACGAGTATAAACTCTGGCCGTGAAATTTTAAGATTTTACATTCAACACCTCTTGATATTTCATAGGGACGGTCGGGTTTTGAAGTCTAGATGGGAACGAAACTGGAGGCTCATGTCACTTAGTCTATTTATCCTTTTATTGTTTCGGCTCTTGAATCATAGCCGGTTCATCATTCTCTTGAGACGGCGGCTCATCCTCCGATACTTCTACTAGTTGCATTATCTTGTTATTGACATCTTTTCCACTTCTCAAGGTAATGATGGCCTTAGCTTGTTCATAGTGTAGCTCACTTGGATTTGATTCTCTAATGAAATGTGTATTTTTAAGGTTTGACATAGGTTGAGAATGAAGTGTGCTTTTTTCACTAGCATTTAGTTGAGTCTCAATCATAGCCACGGCCGTCTTTAATTCCTGATTTGATTAGATTAGAAACTAATTCATTTGAGCTTGAGAGTTCATGAATATGGTCAATGCATCCTCCACAGATAATCACTTTGGTGGGGGCACATATGGTACATTGTTAGATGCCCCAAAGTTGTTTTGTAGAGGCACTCAAGGTGCATTAGGTGCATTAATTTGTGGTCCACTCCTCCAACTAAGATTAGGATGGTTACACCAATTTAGATTGTACGTGTTTCCCATTGGTTGTATAACTGACATTTGATAGTTATTTATAGCATTTGCTTACCCATGCTCATACATGATATTTTGTACAATTGGAATGATTGGACAATCCTTTGTGTCATGGTCTGCACCATCACAAATGCTACAAAAATTACCTAAGGAAGTATTTTCTTTAATCATATCAACCTTCCTAATTTCCAAGGCTTCGACCTTTCTAGCCAATGCAACGAATTTTGCATTAAGGTCGTCTTCCTCTCTAATGACATACATCCCCACTTTCTTTCTAGGAATGAGTCTAGTTTGATCTGATTTAGCAAAGACATCCCATGTCTGAGTATTCTTAACTAACATGTCTAGAAAATCCTAAGCCTCATTATGATCTTTGTCAAGAAAGGTTCCACCACACATCATCGTCATGAACTAACAGGTATCCATGGTGAGACCCTTTCGGAACGCATCAATCAAATGTCATAGTTCATAACCATGATGTGAGCAAGTGAGTAGAAGGTCTTTGAAGTGCTCCCAAGCTTGGAAAAACAGTTCATTCCCCTTTTGGGAGAACGACATGATTTCCTGTTTCGGTGTATTTGTTTTGTGCTCGGGAAAGAAATTTTTTAAAAACTCTCTACTTAAGGCTTGCCATGTAGTGATGGTATGAGGTCTTAGAGAGTTGAGCCATGCTTTGGCACGATCCTTTAGAGAAAATGAGAATAACTTAAGTTTAAATACATCCCTACTGCCATTGTTTACTTGTAATGTTGCAATCACTTCTTCAAAGTCCTTGAGGTGCAAGTAGGAGCTTTCATAATTCAAGCTATGAATTTTAGGAATCAATTGAATCACACCTGGTTTAAAATCAATGTTCCTTGTGTGGCAAGGAACACTATGCAAGATTGTAAAGTTGATCTCTCAGGGTATAAATGTCCACGTAAAGTCCGTGGTTGGTGTAACACATTCTTATGAACTTCATTCTTATCCTCAAGAGGAAAATTTTATTGATTTTCTCTGTTTTAGATTAGAGTTGGATCTGACAAATTTGGATTTGCATTATCAACTAGGTCTGCCATGGAATCCAAGTGGTGTTGATTGCCTCTCCTAAATGAATGATCAAGGCTTAGGACTAGTCCACCTTTGGAAGAGAGTCCATTGTTTTAATCTTTACTCCAACAGGATATAAACCATCCACACCCCACACAACAAATACCACCAATTTAAATAGCAAGTATAATACTTAAAATAAAAATAAAAACTTAAGCAATAACCCATGCGGTAGAGCCAACCATGAGAGTTTAATTCACAAAGTAAAATAAATCAACAACTCAGGAGGTAGAGCCGAACTTAAGGGTTTAAACCATAAAGTAAAATAAATAAAATAAAATAAAATTAATGAAGAAATTAAACTATGCTAATTTGGAAAATATATTCAGCGGATGATCTTTGTGATTAAACAACAACTGTAGGACAACTATAACACTTGGGTGATGAAATCCTAAGTAGGGCAACCTTATGTCATAGTTACTGCTTGAAAGACCCAACTAAATTTCCTTTTAAAATAAAACAGAAAATCTATAGAAATTTTGGAAAGTTTAGAAGAGAACTTACCTTAGCTAGCTTGCACAAATCTAATCTATCTCCGTCTCTCCCCGGTAACCACGCCAAAAATTTCATTGCTTGCTTCCAAGTGCAGAGGTTCGTAAGTAATATCCTGTGAATACAGGGTTGATCCCATAGGGAGATAATTTATGAGAATGAAAAAGAATCAAATGTAAAACTAAGTAACGAAAATTAAACAGATAATTTGATTTTGAAGGTTTTGAATGTATGTAATTCAATTAATTTGAAAACAACACACAAGCTTCAAAGTTACACACATAGGTTAATGATCAATAAATGATAATAACTTTAATAACACAATTAGGATCTGAGCATTATGGTCAACCTAATCGAAAAATAAAATAGTTTAAATATTTTAATAAATGATATAAAAGATTAGAGAATCATGTATTAGCATCATTTATATATATATATATATATATTCTCATGTGTCAGTGATTTTAAGCATTCAATATCCATGAGATAATGAATCAAAGAAATGTAGCAGGTTGAGAACATCTCCCATCTAAGAAATCTAATTAATCTAGGTTAAGCCTATCCATCAATATGGATCTCATAAGATGGAAACATATGGATCTCACATGAGGATAAAAAACCTAGACCTAGATAATTGATAACATGCATACACAATTCATCTCATCATTAAAAACAATCAATCATCATAATTTATGATATAATTGAATCAATGTACTTCCCTTCTAGCTTGGGCTAGAGGGAACTAGAAAAATATAACTAAATTACAAAAATAAAAAGTGACAAGAAAGTAAGAAAAATAAATAAAAAATTGTAAAGAAAAATAAGAACTATGAAACTTGAAAGCTCTTTAAAAACCTTAGCAAAAAATCTAGATCTTGGCCTTGAATGCTCTGAAAGATGCTTCGGAATGCCGTGGAAGCCCTATTTATAAGTGAGGAACTCCCTCCTATAAACTGGTTTAAAAAATTCGGAAACTACCTCAAATTTTCTCACTTCGCCTAGGCTCTGCATAAACTCTTCGATGACATCGAGCAGCCTTTGATATCATCTAAGATTGGCTTTGATGTCATCGAAGACCGCATCCAATTTGTCCAGTAACCAAACTTGATTTTCCTGTAATTCTTCGATGTCATCTAAGATTCTTCGATGTCATCAAAGACTGGCTTCGATGACATCGAAGACTGGCTTTGATGACATCTTCGATATCATCTAAGCTTAAATCTTGCGAATTTCTGCACTTCATTCCTTTTTCACTTGGTTTTCTTGACTCTTGGGGTCTTGAAATTTTCAATATTGGTATCTAAAGGTCTATTATTTTACTTGGTGATTCTTAAGCATGAAATCCATGCTTTTAACATTCTTTTTTATCTAAGCTCCTAAACTCACCTCGCAATACAAACATGAGTAAAACATAATAGCAAGCAGTATAATGTTCATAAAACCAAGATATAGATGATGGAAAATAAGCAATATTTGATACTTAACAATAGGCTCACCTCGACTATTAAGGGCTAAATAGTGACAATGTGAGGTAATTATAGCGAAAAATTTTCAAGGGTTTTTGAAAATCCTAAACAGTGAAAATCCGGGACATTACAGTTATTGTTCTCATTGCTTTCCATGGTGTGGTCTATGTAAGTTCTGGAGCTACCTTATTTTTGGGCCCACGCCATAAAATGACATCGTAAAATTAATGGATGGTATATATATATATATATAAATATAAGACATAAATCATAGTAGGGTCCACAACAATTTTTAACATCATCACAACACTAGAAAGGTCGGTTGCATGTGATTTCTCTTGACAATGTATTTAATAGGATGATAGATTTTCGTTGCATCCATAGCTCAATCCAAACATAACATACAATGGAATGCAATGTCCTTTCAAACTAGGGATTTTAAGACAATCTCTAGTGGGTATTCATTGCACTAAGACAATTCTATCCCACCTCATTCCTATTAAATCCACGCGCCAAACACCCCCTTAGTAAGTGTTACCCCAACTATGTAGGGCCCATTGTAATATATTTTCTGTATATCCACACGATTCATCTATTTTTTCATCTCATTTTAGTATGCAAACCCAAACTTTAAGAAAATCAAAATCTCGAGAACCATTATGAATAAGTTGGATGGGAATTAAGCATTACGAAAAACCTTTACCATGGGACTTTTGAAAATTTTAATGGTAAGGCCTCTCCTTTGGCGTTGTCTACCTAAGATTTGTATCTACTTAATTTTTGGAACTGCGCCCTAAAATGGGTTGGAGAAACGGATGGATAGAATGGATACACAACAAATCATCAAGGTGAGCCCCACAGTAAGGATAACACCTAATCCGCTCCAACATTCAACGTAGCTATGTGGTTTTGAAAGGGATGTTGACTAGAAAATGGGACTTGAATTTGTTAGTAACAACTCCATTAACCAAGTCAGTGCTGGAAAAGCCCTGTGAGCCAACCATGGTGTATGTGTTTTATCTAATCTATTCATCCATTCACTAGCAGAAAAGGGGCAAAGGTTACAAATAACATTATCTTTTTGCTATGTATTTAAACCGTAGCTATATTTACTACGGATTTAATCTGTAGCTAAAGATGGGACACACCATTAATACTTAACGGTGGTGTAAGGGGCTCTTTAGGGCCTAAAAAAATATATATGTTTTATATAAACCGTCCATCTATTTTTAGATATTATTATAGGGTATGAAACCAAAAATCAGCTAGATCAAAGGCTAAAGTGGACCACACGGTAAGAAACATGGAGATTAAATCACATGTGCTTCCTATGGCGGTCCACTAGGCCTTCAATATACTTTATTTTTGGTATTATGGATAAAAATGTTTTAGTAAAATTGACGGAATGGATTAAGCAAATACATCATGGTGAGCCCCATGAAGCCCCTAAGAGGACCGTCCATTGCCCTGCGCCCAAAAATGGGCGCTCGCTCAAAACAGAGTCGCGCCCAAATCTCCCCCCATCTCTCTCTCTCTCTCTCCATTCCTTATTTTATTCTCTCATCTTCCTCCCTCTCTCTCTCTCTCTCCGTTCCCATCGTCAGCGCCCTCACCATCTCCCTCTCCCTCTCCCTCGCCGTCTCCCTCTCCCTCTCTCGAGCTCCTGCACCCTCACATCTTCTTCAACAGCACCGGATCTTCAGCAGCGCTACCTCCACCGGTTCTCCCTCACCCTCACTCCCCCTAACATTGAGGCTTCTTCCTCTTCAAAGGTTCTCTCTCCCTTACATTTCTAGGGTTTTGTTGATTTCCTTGTTACTGCACCTTGAATCTGAGATTAAATGTTTTTTTTTTTTTTAATTATTATGTAAAAGCTTTGTACAAGCAATGAATGCATGTTTGGATGCGTCAGATCCATAGGACCATATCTCATTCCAAGTGATGCAATTGATAGATAGTCAAATCTTGGTAGGACAGGGTTGGATCACCATGGCCTAATTTGTAGAATCCACCATCAAGAGTAGGGAATATAAGATCAATAGTCTGGATCACCATACCAAGGGCCTAATTTGTAGAAACCAGTGTTTATGGACACTATTAACATGATGATGCCTCAAGAATGTGTATCACGATAAGTGTTATTAGCTATAAATATCTTGTAATATGCTATTATTAGATATAACAGTTGTAATTGGAGCTACTAGGTAATTCTTTTCATTGATATACAAAAGATCGACTCGTTTATACAAGTTTTCATATAAGAGGTTTGTTATTAATTTATCTTAACCTAACTAAAGAGAAGTAAGGTGTGAAGAGAAAAAGATGAGTTGAATGCACCTTTTGGAGAGCCTTTGTGAGGTCAGCTAGCAAATGTAAGTCCTTTGGGTCTTCCACTTGTGGATTGGTCGATAAAAGGTTTCTTAATTTCTACTTGTTGTCTGTCTTTATGAAATCCCAAAAGGTTGTGATGGATTTCTCTATATGGCTTTCATCATTGCCCCTGCAAATATGGGACGGGTTACACCCTCCATCCACTTAGATTCTTCCCTCACATAGCCTTTTTATTGACCAAAGCAAGAATTAGTATCAAAGAAAGTTAGCTCATTAGAACACAGATTAAGAGAAGATATTGGTTGCTAATTGATTAAATGTGAGTAGTTGTTAAGTGCTCAATCTCTATGGTGGTATTGAATGAATGGACAGTCCTAATCCATGTTTGGCTATTCCACGTGTCATTCAAGACCTTTGGGGATATTGCTAACATCCCCATGAAGGTTGGGACATTAGCATTGCCCATATATGTTTAAATATATTCTATTGTTGATATTTACTAAAGAAAAAAAATCTTGGATTTGGAAATAGGAGCCTCTCTTTTTGCTTTTAATCACTAGTGTTACAATTGGTTCCTTGAAGTGAATGGGAAAACACATGAAATGCGATAAGATTGCTGATGCACACTGTACGGCCAGTGGTATCCATGAATGAAAAGAACCATATCACCTAGTGGAGGATGATTTAAGAGGAATTATCATGATTTTTATTTTATTTTTTATTTTTTTTGGTAAGATGATGTTTTCTTAAATAAGAAAAAAAAAATTCAAAAACAAAATCCAATTCTTGATTTTTGACCTGTACAACTCATGCATAGTTTTTTGGGAGATTTGTGGCATCCCTACGGTGCATGTTTTGCAAAATCCCAAAAGTGAAATTTCTCATATCCGTGAAGATTTGAACTCTTGGTGATGATTTTTGTAATACTTGTTTGTTGCCCAGCCATGGAACAATTTTCAGGGATTTTGGTTTGACATGATCTCAAGTCTGTTGGTCATGGTTGATGTCATGAAGTGATTATACAATTTATTCTGATGTTAGATTTTTCATTTTTGGTATTTGTGTGGCCAAATACAAAAAATTTGTGTTTTGAGATGTGTTAAGTGCCTGATTAGCTTGGATAATTTAAAAGTCCTGTGTGTATTAGATTTGAGATCCAACTTGTACGAGATTTTTTGTGGCTAATTATTGTGCAAGATTTTTTGTGGCTAATTATTGCGATAAGTTGTAATGGCTCTATATATTTGTTTTATTCATGTTGTCCATTCATTTTTCCATATCATTGCGGGTCATGAGCCCAAAAACGAAAAAGATTCAAATCTCAAGTGGACCACACTACAAGAAAACAATGTTGATTAGGTCGCACAGACCTGGATGAAGGAAAACACAAATATCAGCTTCATCTAAAACACAAATATCAGCCGCTAATAAAGTCCTTATGCTGGAAAACCTAGAAAAGATGGAGCTGTCACTCTCAATACATGCATTTTGTGTAAGAAGGAAGAGACAATGAAACCATATGTTCCGTCCAAAAAAAAAAGAAGAAATTGAACCATATTTTAGTTCATTGTTCAATAGCCAACATGTTTTACAATATCATCCTATAAGATTCAGTATCATTCAAGTCTTGTCAATTTCGTTTTGTACGTCATCTAAGTAGGACTGAGTCGACACTAAGTCGGGCCAAGTCACCCCATTTATGTATCATCATGCTCTCATTCGAAGCATCATAAATATGGTATGAGCTTACATGACTTGGATCGGAGACTTGTCATCCTCATATTTATTTATTTATTTTTTGTAAGGCTTGCTCTTTGTTTAGTTTTAGCCTGTTTGGTAGACACTAAAAATGAGTTGATCTCATTTCGGTATATGCTAAGCATACTGAGTAAACTCTATGGGGGCTGTCGTGATTTATGTAATTTATCCACTTTGTCCATCCATTTTACCACTTAATTTAAGGGCTTGAGCCCAAAAATGAAGCATATCTAAAGCTCAAGTGGACCACACCACAGGAAAGAGTGTGAATTAAACATCTATCTTTAATAGTTAAAACCCACTATATTTGTTTATCTATCTTTAATAGTTAAAACCCACTATATTTGTTTATCTATATTTAATAGGTAAAACCATTTTCTTCTCATGCCAATAGAACTAATTTTACTTTTGAGATCTCTTCAAGGATTAGGAAGCTGCTTATGCAAACCAATCTAAACTTGCTCTACACTGTTACCTTTTTTGAAGATCTTGAATAAAACTAATGTCGTTGAGAGGTGAGATGTGCATTTTGTGGAGGATATGGGGAAACTACTTCTCATGATTTAGTTTTTCTATTGATATGATTATTTTGTGCCTATGTTTACCCCTTAGTTGATATGATTATTTTGTGCATTCTTGTCATGCTTGATGCCTCTTCTTGCATTTTTAACAAATTCATGGTTTCTTAGAAAGGGTAAAATGTTCTTTGGCGTCGTCTTCCCAGCACTTCAATCAAATTGACCTTACTAATGTTGTTGAGTAAAGAGTCGAGTTATGGTGTTTCAGTGTTGGGAAGGCATGAGAAAACATGTTAATGTAGGTAGTTTTCCGTTTATCAGGGGCTGATAATAACAATTATGATTCAACTACCATTTCTTTTAGATTTTACTTTTGAACATATGCCTGGGATGTAAGATCTGGTGTTTGATCCATTACAAATGGTTATAAGAGGGGATCCGCTACAGATGGCTATAAGAGAGGAATAGTCTATTTGGAAGAAAATGAACTTACAAGTAATTCTGAAAGAAATTAGAGATGTCGTATAGTCTATTTCGTGATTATATGGTTCATGCAATTGAATGGCTTCTCTAATTATTATTATTATTATTATTTTTTGGGCAGGGTGTATTAGAGAGCAAAACCTGGAGATTGGAAGTTGAAATTGAATTAAGGTTACTTGCACTCATGCACACCTGTGTATATAGAAAGCGATATGGAAGGAAACTTCTCTATTAGTAATAGCTCTTGGTTCCTTCTCCCCATCATGGACAGACCATGTGCCAAAATTCTTCCCAGTGGGACAATCTAAACCTCCGTTGTTGCTTGTAAATGTGTGGTTGAGAAAAATGACACACCAATAGTCGTTATTCAAGGAGAAAAGGCCAAATAATGGATGAATAGGATATTCTAACCTAGAAAACTTTTGTGGTGTTGTTCATACACATTCCACAACAAGCCAGTAAGATGAGTGGTTTAGATTGCTGAATAATGCTGTCGCATGTACATACTCATGCAAAATGAAAGTTAAACTAAAGATTTTTAAGTTGCATTTTCAAAGTTATGAGAAACTAATATGGTTCTTTGCTTCTTTCCTGAGATCTATATGCCTTTAATATTGGATGCTACATCATCTGGACTGCCGTAGCTGGGGCTAGGTATTCAATTGAATATGTTAAAACTCGGAGAGCGGCGGATCTGTCAGCCCAAATCTGGAAGTGTGTACAATTGTTGTCAATATGGGTAAGTAACTTCACCTTGGTTAAAATGTCTCTGCTATAACAATTTTGCTTGTTACATGATGATTAATTGCAAGCATGTCCATATTTCAGATATTTATCATCCATGTGCTGATTGGTTTATTGTTCGAGTTGCTAATTATGCTAATGCGAGTGCCTGTGGATAAAAGCTCAGTTTTCTTCCTGTATCAGGATTGGGAACTGGGGTTCATATTTCTGAAGATCTGGATTAGACTAGTAAGTATGATGTCTTTGAAAAAAAAAAAAAGAAGAGAAGAAGCTTTCCTATGAGAATTTACCAGATCAGTTAATGGGTTGCACAAAAAATAAAAGAGTTTCAAACTCTAAAGGAATTCTATGAGTTTTGCTGCAGATGACCGTTTTCAAATTCTGGCTTTCTGCCTGTGCGCCAGGAGGGCCTGACTTCTTCCTTTCGATACTTCTTTGCAGTCCCAGCTGAGGGCCTGGCTGTTGGAGCATGGCAGAATGCCAATTCTATTGTCAACAGGTATGAGTTGGACGTCAAATTGTTAGGATTCATTTGATTGCTACTAGTTTTTTGTCGAGGGGATGGGTTGTGGTCTGTTTGGATAGCTGGTTTTGCTACAGTCCGATTTGATCAGATGTTTCAATATTGGAAAGCTTACCTATGGTTTGTTAAGCACAAGCTACTTGCCTACAACAATTTTGTATGCGTGTGGTAATCATCCTGGAACTAGTCTTTGTATATGTATGCCTGCCTACTTGTGCACGCGTGGAGAAAGTGTTGATTACTGAACTTTCATCACTCGTATTTGACCAATGTTCTTGCAAGATTGAACTATCAGTCAGCCATCACCACTGGATCCAACTGTTGATTGTCACCTATACTTCTTAAGAACAGCCAAATTTATTTTTTCTTGCACAGTGCTAGATGTTTGTGATATATTAAGTTCTCAGGCACCCCAATATGCACAACAACTCCAAAAAACAAAGCTTGCATTTTTGGATTTATTGGATCCTAAGTGCTGATTTTCAAGTCTGACGTTTTTGTATGTGCTATTTTGGTTTCAAACTGTGTTTGCATGGTTATGTAGTTGTTTTCACCTGCTCTGTCTTGGACGTGTGTTTACCTTTACTTGGAATCTGCTTTGATGATTTTATTTGTGTTTCTGGCCAATGATGACTTAGTGAATGACCAAGTGCGAGTACTTGCACTCTGTGGAAATGCAGTTACTATGACAATCTGAGGCTTCACTTGGATGAATACTCAAACAACATGTGTGTTTGAGCTTTTGGTACTCTCTACATAGATGCATTGCTGTGTATTCTTTGTTGTGCGTATTTCTTTTATTGTTGAATCCAGAATTTTTAGATGAGTTAATCTATCAGGGCATGCACTAGCAACAATAAGCCATTATTTTTTTTTATAAAAAAAATAGAAACTAGCTACGGCTAATAATCGTAGTTTGATATCTAAACACCGTAGCCATCTTTCACTTTGGCCAATAGCTACGGATATAGTCATACTTCGAGCTACAAATATTATCTGTAGCTGGATATAAAGTTTGCTACAGAAAATATAGCTACGGATATAATCCGTAGCTATTAGTATCCCTAGCTAAGATTTTGAATATGGATGGACTACAGTCATGCTATGGAGGATAACCGTAGTTATATTTCACTACGGTATTTATTCGTAGCTTTTGTCCTATTTTGGTAGTGATTTATCCGTATCATTTTAGAGTTTAAGGTCCAAATCTCGAGTCTATAAGAAACAGTGGTGATTGAACAACAACCGCTAAAAAGTTCTTAGGGCCACTTAAGTTTTGAATCAAGTTGATATTTGTGTTTTCCCTTCGTCCAGGTACGTGTGATCTAATCAACATGAATCAACAGGTTGGATAGCAAATAAATATTACAGTGGGCCCTAAGAAGTTTTTAATGGTAGATGTTCATTCACCAATTCCTTACAGGGTGTTCCAGCTGAGATTTAGATCTGCCTCATTTCTGGTTCATGCCCTGAAAGGAGGGCGCAAAATGAAAGGACAACGCACATACATCATGATATCATGATGGGCCCATGGAGCTTTTCCAACACTGACGTGGGTACTAGAGGGGTCAATGCGAATCGTGTCGTGAAAAATACACCATTGTCACTGGCTTGGGCCGAAGTTGAGGCATGTGGGTTGGACTTGGTCTTGAGTTCACCCATGATGATTTGGGTTCAATCTAGGCTTGCAATTTTTGAACTCAAAGACGAAGGCCTTCTAAATTAATGGCTGTGGTTAGCCTGATCCAAAACTTTGGTGGGCCCAAGAAGTTTTCGATGGAAGCCGTGCCCAGCTTTGTTGTTCCCAGTGGTGCGGCCCACTTAAGTTTTAGGAAGCCCTGATATTTCAGGGTGCTTCAGGTGGGTGGATCCCTGATTGTGGGGCCCAACCTGATGTCTATGCCTTAAATCCATGCCGTTCATCCATGTTTTTGACTTTTGAAATAACTCATTTTATTTGAAGCAGATTCAAATCTAAGGTGAATGATCCCATAGGAAAACATAGCGATTGACCATTAAAAACTTTTTGAGGGCCACAAAAGTTTTGGATCAAGTTGATATTTGTGTGGTCCCTTCATCCCAGTATTTGTGATCTTGTCAACAGCTTAGAAGGAAAATAAACATTCGCATGGCCCCCAAGAAGTTTTTAATGGTGCATATTCAATCACCACTATTTCCTATGGTGTGGTCCACCTAAGATTTGGATTTGTTTCATTTTTTGGATCTTGCCCTAAAGTGATATGTCAAAACGGATGGATGGCATGGATGTAAGTCACATACATCATGGTATGGCCACAGTCAGGGATCCACTGAAGCGGCGCCCGATATTTGGGCTCACGTCTAAAAGATGAAATTGCGCCGAAGATGGACCAAGTTGATGCCCCGCACGCATCATGGTGAGCCCCGCAGACTCTTTTGTTGCAGGGAGCGGATTAGGTGCGACCCTGACGGTGGGGCCCACCTTGATGTATGTATTATAGATCCATTTAGGGCGTGGGCTAAAAAATGTAGCAGATACAAATCTCATGTGGGCCCCACCATAGGAAATGGTTGTTATTGAACGTCCACAGTTAAAAACTTTCTAGGCCCACCTTACTGCTCACTGTAATGTTTATTTGCCATCGATAAGGTCCACAATAGATGGATAAAGGGAAAAAAAACAAACATCAGCTTATCTACAACTTTTGTGATCCACAGTATATGGATGAAGGGAAAAAAACAAACATCAGCTTGTCTACAACTTTTGTGATCCACAGTATATGGATAAAGGGGAAAAAACAAACATCAGCTTATCTACAACTTTTGTGATCCGTGAAAAGATTTTAATTGTCAATCACACTGTGGGGCTTACCTTGATACATGCCGTTCATCTATTTCAGCAGCTCATTTTAGGGCATGAAACCAAAAACATGCAGCAGATCCAAAATCTCAAGTGAACCAAACCTTTAAAAAATAGGGGTAATTGAACATAGAGCTGAGCACAAACCGACTCGACTCACCTAACTTGACTTGTCCGACTGTTCGGATCCAACTTGATCCAAACCAAATGGGTTGGTCCGAACTAGGGGTGTACACGAACTGGGCTAGCCCGGTTAGCTCGTTCGACTCGGCTCGAAATAGCTCGAATCGGCCCGACTCGGAATTAAGTTCGGGTCGGGATGGGCCATTTTTCGCAGCCCGAAACTGAGCTCGGGCCGAGTTTGGCTAGAGCCCAGTTCAGCCCGACCCAAACACCATACCCAATTCAAGGAAGGAGGAGGAGAGCCCACTCTGTTTTCCTCTCTATTACAAACTTTTGATTTCCATAGTCCCTTTCTCATACATTACAAAACACTTTTATTCTAGCCTATCTAGCAAGCGTTTTTGGACTCTTGTATCCTTTTCCTAACATCTAATGTTATCCACACATTGCTAAAATCAACGAAAAGTTACTAAACTCCCTTGTTGTTCAAGTAAAGGAACTAAAACAAGGAGGTTTCCTGTGAAGTATAAGAAAACTCACTTTGTGGAAATGCATTGTCTGCCGTCCAGAACTGGATTTGTACCAAAATAGTCTGGTTTAGATGGGATGTCCGTCATCCAGAACTGCATTTGGACATCAGCATTGTGGCAGAAATTGGATGTCCACCATCCAGGGTGATCCAGAGCAAATCAGGAAGAAATAGTATGTCCACCGCTCTGCCAGACTATCAGTGACACTTACGGCCCTGATCTTGTCACTCAATGTAGTCGATGGTCACAACATCTGCATCATGTGGTGTGAATGATGAACTCTGTCACCCATAACTTTGTGTTTGTTTTCATGAAGTATACCTGTAGTAGAAAAGCAAATTATATTGACAAAAAAAGCAACACACTTATATCATGGTTCTTGGACAGAACTTGGAAAACCCAAGCATAACCATTGTCACATTGTTGCAGTGATATGTAATTGACATGGCTCCAATCACATATGCACACATTCATGTCCATGCATGTTGAAGAACTTGCCGAATGTGTATTTATACCTATTTTTTACTGATTAAATTAAGAAATGAAAAGGAAAATAAAAAATAAAAATTCCCTCATGCAATATTTCCTTCTTTAAAGATGTTGGAAAAGGCTTATTCATTTCGTTATCAGTGGAGTGTCAAATTTAATATTAATGTCTACTACTACAAGTGTTTTTTTTTTAAAAACACATGAGGAAACTGGCCCGAACTCGAAAGTTCGAAATTGGCCTGAACTCAGGTTCAAAACTGGCCCGAACTCGGCCCGAACTCGCCCAATTGCTGCCGAGCCGGGTTCGGGCTGGACATGTTGGCCCGGTGATCGGGCCGGGCTGAGTTCAGGATAGGTGTGGCTGGTGACCAGGCCAGGCCAGGTTGAGCCCAGTTCAACTCGAATCGACCCGTGTACACACCTAGTCCGAACCAAGTAGGCTTTGCCCAATTCAAACTCAAACCGAGTTGAGTTTGAGTTACTAAGTAACTCAACCCAACTCGACCCGATCTCAAACCCGACTCTAATCCTCTCTATACTACTGGCCACACGCCCTGATCTAAAAAATCCAACCCATTCCTGTCCGGCACCCATCAGCCATTCCATTTGTCTGGCAGGCGGCAGCAACCCTTCAGCCCTCCTCCTCCTCGTCCTCTCTCTCTCTCTCTCTCTCTCTCTCTCTCTCTCTCTCTCCTGCAAGTGGCAACCAACAACTGATCAAGTGTATTTTTTTTATTCTTTAAGGTTTTTTATTTTTATGTTAAGAGGATGGACTACGCATATGAAATGGTGGAGATGGAAGGAAGTAAGTTGCATACTGAGTAACTTAGTACGAGTAAACTATATGAGGTCCACTATGATATATGTATTTTATTCCCTCCATCTCTCTATTTTATCCCCTCCCATTCATCCATTTTATCCTTATCTAATTCGGTGCCAACTCGATCTGACTCTGGGTTGGACTTGGTTCGAATCAACCCAGTTCGACTCAGACTCAAAACGAGTTAGGCATGCTGGACTCGGTACCGAGCTGGATCGAGTTCCGGTTAGACATTTTTCAAAACCGGATTGAGTCGGGTTGGACCTAACTTGGTCCGACGTGACTCAGTGCCCACTTCTAATTGAACATGCACAATTTAAAGCTTCTTGAGGCCCACCATAACTTTTCGTTGCCATCAAACTTATGGAGTCACACAAACCTTGAATGAGGGGAAAACACATATATCAGCTTGATCGTGGCCCACAACAAGTTTTTAATGTTACTCACAAATGTTTCCTGTGGTGTGGTCCACCTGAGATTTTTTGCCGCCGAACTTTTTTATGTTATGCCCTGTAATAATCCGGTGAAACGCATGGAGGGCATGGATATATTACATATAATCAAGTTGGGCCCCTCAATCAGGGATCCACCGAAGCCGCCTTGTTTGTGACCTTCGTTGCATGGTTCCCCCGCAAGTCGTGGAAATTCGCGTCCAAGAGATATACATTATACCTGGGATGCCAAGTGGTGGGAAGTTTCTGCTCTTAGATGTTAGGTGGGGTCCACCGTGTTGTTTATAAGAAATCCACCCCGTCCATCATATTTACCAGCTCATATTAAGCCATGAGTCAAAAAATGAGGCAGATCTAATACTAAAATGAGCCGCACGAACTGATAAAGTAGGTAGCAAAATAAGCAACGTTGAAACAGATGATGATCTCTCACGCACAATCAATCGGATAACGATGATACCAGTCAAAAAAGACATCCAACTGCAATTTGATGCACCAATCTTCTCAACGCCGACATTATCACATATTCACATGGCCCAATCAAATCCCACGAAGTCAAAATCCACGAATTTACGTGCATTTAATTGTCAACACGTGATCTTTGAATAACATCCAACCTGTCTAATCCGTTAGCATCACAAATAAGCATACAGGACAGAAAAATTAGGCAATCCTCTCATCATGTGGGCCACATGTAGATTCTACGTAAGCGGATTGGCTGCTGTACCATACACCACTAATCTAGCTTATGTGTTGACGTCACCAAGTTCTGTGGGTCCTATTACAAGTAAGTGTTATATCCCAACCGTCCGTCCTTCAATTTGACGAGATTGTGGTAAAGCGTGAACTAAAATCTAAGAAAGATCCAAAGATCAAGTGGACCACAGTGCAAAAGGCAGCAGGGAATTGAATCGTCTACCCTTGAAACCCTTTTGGGGTCATTTAAGTTTTGGATCAATACGATATTTGTTTTTCATCTTCATCCAAAGTGTGTGTGATCTTATGAATAAGTTGGATGGAAAATAGACCGTATAGTGAGGCGCAACGAATGTTTTGATGCAAAGAATGTTTTGACGGTGAGAATCATTATCCCATTGTTATTTGTGGTGTGGTCTATTTAAGCTTTGGATATGAATCATTTTTGGTATTACATTCTAAAATGGCCTTGAAAAATAAATTAACGTTGTGGATATAATAAATACATAATTTTGAGGGACATTTAACTTTGATATCCTTTGAACCATTCATACAACTTCGGAGCTTGAGAAGCGGCAGCACTCGACTTCGCAAGACACGTATCTACAGCAGACAGATTGGTGGTGTGTGGTACACCAGCCAATCCGCTTCCGTAGAAAACAATGGACGGCCGTCAATCTGGTCGAGTACAGGCATGGACCTCATTTTTCCACCACATACTTTCATGATGACATAACCTGTTCGACGAGTAGAATGTTACCCGCACGGCATTACATATGGAAGCGGATTGGCTGGTGTACCGCACACCAGCTAGTGTGGGTACGCGTTAGGGCTGAAAGTCTGGCGGGTTCAACCACATGTGACCAACTGGACATTGGGTTGGGATAAATTGGGTTTGGCTCTAAGCTTGGGCTATATAAACACTAACCCTATATAGGTTGGGTCAACCTTGAGCTGAGATCTTTGGTTGTTCAACCTAACTTGAACCAATCAATATATAAGTTATAAATAATAATTAAGTGTAGATTGTCTGTGTTGAAGGCATAAGAAATTTCAAGTCTCATTAGTCCACTTCATTTTTTATGACTCAAACTATCAAAATATGCCGGATTTCTCTCTGTCAAATAGTTTGCATATTACACAACACTACTTTTAAAAGAGTAGTTTTATATTTTAGCTTATTTGTTTAGAAAAAAAAAAAAAGTTGTTTACCATAAATAATTACATATATAATTAATAAAATCATAGTTAAAAGAATAAAATTTGGATTGAAATATAATAAATTAATATAATAACAAAAATATTAGACCAACCATGAGTTGGACTTGTATTGAAAATTCTAACTTAAGATTGTGTTAGGGGTGAAGCATAGAAACCTTCGGTTAAGCTAGGTTGAGTGACCCAACCCAACCCGCTTGACTTTCATCCCTGGTAAGCTCCGTGCGAAGGCGTGCGCTGATGTTCCTCGAAGTCTGATTGAAAGGAGATCAAAGTTACATGGGCCTCAATATGATGTATTTATTATATCCACACCGTCCATCCATTTGTTGAGATTATTTTACAGCATGAGCCAAAAAGTGAATTATATCCAAAGCTCAACTAGACCACACCACAAATAGCAGCGGGATGGTGATTTTCACTCTTAAAACATTTGTAGGGCCCACCATAACGTTTATTTTCCATCCAATCTGTTCATAGGGTCACAAAGACATGGATGAAGAGGAAAAATAAATATCATATTGATCCAAAACTTCTGTGATACCTAAAAGGGTTTCAATGTTAGACGTTCAGTCCCCTACTGCTTTTTGCAGTGTGGTTCACTTGATCTTGATATTTATCTTATTTTTCGTCTCAAGCCTTATGACGAGCTCTCCAAATGAATGTACGGTTTGGATATAACACACACCTCATGATGGGACCCACAGAACTTGCTGACGTCAACACACTAGCTAGATCGCCGGTGTGCGGTACAGCAGCCAATCCGCTTCCACACAAATACAACCAACTAATTGCGTGTGAGATCTAGACATAAATACATACAACACAACAACGTCTGCTAATTCCACACATCATGTAAACACGCACACATCCACTCCTATGACACGTGTGACATCTTAGCTTTGGATCAGCTGAGCTACCTTGTTTAGATCAAGGTATCAAAACAAATGAATGGCTTAAAAAAAATAGTCATTCGATGTCCCTTGTGGCCCACCTAAAAAGTAAGGTTATCCAAAAAATTTAAGGAGGCAATAGATCCAAATACAGGCTACAAAGCTACCCGTAATTAGATTAGAAGACACCACAAAGCAAGTAACAGAGAATGAGGAACTCTAGAGAGGGCTTCTTTGACAAAAACACAAGCGTTGAAGATTTCTCTCATTTTCCAAGAGAATGCGTGTCAAAGTGAAAGCCGCAGGGATTATTGAATATGAATCCATGCACATGGCCAGAGTAAAGATCATTTGCTTGTAAATCAAGACAATATCTCCGAGAAGTTCTTTAAGAATATTTGACCATTACTTATAAACATTATAAAAAGATAAGATCTCACATAGCAAACCTCACAAAAGAAGCTCACATTCAAGATGGATTGCTTCAAGTACTTTCTTTATCTCTCTATCTTTATTTCTCTCAATCTCTTCTTTGGCTCATGCTCAAGCCATGAGAATGAACTCACATGGACTAAGGAAGCTGCCTTGGAGGCAGAAGCTGTTGCTTCTATTTCTTGCTCTGGTCATGGGGAAGCTTTCTTAGATGGGTCCATTGGTTCGGACGGCAAGCCCATTTGCGAGTGTCATTCTTGTTACGTAGGGCCCGATTGCTCCAAATTCACACCCGATTGTCCTGCCGATGCTGATAGGTATGCTTCGTTCTTGTTTCAACCATGGTTTTTAATTCCTTGGTGACTTGTACTTACTCATTTGGATTCGAGTCGAGTAGTGGCTTGAAGATGTTAACTATCATAACTTTTGATAAGTTACACAAATTTACATTCTTGAAAGAGATGTAACTACAATTTGTAGCCTACTTCCTCATTTCAAAATGAGTGTATAAAAATTCACATCTTGAGATTCTTATTAGATTCTCACCAACCATCTTTTAATGATAGGAGATGGTGTAATCACTATTCCAATTTCAGTTTGTCCAAGTGAGGCGAAGATTCAGTTGATCCAAACCGTTGATATTAGGAGTTACTATGTGATGCGGGGATGAACATGATGAGGTTGATCACAATCTTCCCCGATCATTGGACTCCTCACATAGACTTTTTGAATCCACAAGGAAAAAAATAAAGCAAGAAAATAGAAATAGTATTCTAAAAAATTCGTAAATTGATTATGAATGATTATATGAGTTTACAACCCTTGCAACTAACTATAAATAGACGGTTGTGGTTCCTACTAGTGCGCATGTTTTTCTGCGTGTACTATTTGGCTTCACCATGCTGTTCTCCTAATTATTCTAATCACTTTTCATGTTGGCGCAACTCCTAAAGCCCAACCGATGAAGAGTTATAATCAAACTAAAACTTATTTTAAATAGTAAAAGAGAAATTAAAATAGGAATCGATGGCCAATCTGATGGTATTTCGCAAATTCGGCATGTGCAACCCCAATTTAAAACAAGAAGAATAATAACCCTTCAGTAATTGGTCAGTTCATTCATTATGATTTATTTCTGTCTATACCATCTTTGCAGTGGAGATCCACTGTTCTTGGAGCCATATTGGAAGAAGCACGCAGCCAGCAGCGCCGTTGTCATAGCGGGATGGCACCGTATGAGCTACAGTTTCAGTGATCGTTCAACCATCTCAATCGAGCTCAGGACACTCATCCAACGCCTGCACGCCATCGCCAGAAACGCAATTACAGATGGTAGATTCATTATTTTTGGTGATGGAGCAACACAACTTCTTAATGCAGCTGTGTATGCACTCTCGGAAGATAATTCGTCACAACCGGCGAGCGTCGTAGCGGCAGCTCCTTATTACCCGGTTAATAATACAACTTTTGCATTTTAATTTGGAATATAAACAGGATTAAATAAAACTTTTGCATTTTAATTTGGGGAATTTTATAAAATAATACCTCATTTTTTGGAATTGACAACCCAGTATCTTTTTATTTTTTAAGAAACTTTTTATTAACAAATTTTATTAAGTGATTTTCATTTCGATGCGTTCAGTTGGGTATTTCCAACGACAATTACATTAAATAGGTTATTTTTCTTAAATGATGAAATTGCCCAGCAACGACTTGTCAGCTGATCTAATTTTGGTGTTGTGACTTTCAAACAGTGGATTCTACAATTTGGTCGGTTGTGATTTGGCTTTCTGATTTTTTGGATGGTGAAAAATGCAAAAAGATAAAATAAAATCTAGGGGCAATATTTCAACAAACTAGTGTTCAATCATCACAATCAGAGGCTTAGATTGTTCAATTGATTTGATTGTTTACAGTATTTACTGATTCATGATTTTGCATATTTTGCATTTTTAATTATTGTTTTTGAACTCCAATGTTTAAATTTAGGGAAATTGAAAAAAAAAAAAAAAAATTTAGTTTTAATTTCCAATTTCAACTTTCATACATGTCTCTGTACGAGGGTGGAGGGACACTCACACAATAAATAGGTTGGGCTTGATTGTCAAGGTCCTTGGGCTGGACCTGATTTTTCAGGCATATTTGCTATTGTTGAGATTTGAACATAAGACCTTCCATTTTATAAGACCTTTCGCTTTGATACCATGTCAAACAACCATTTACTCTAAAAGCTTAAGCTGTCAGAGTGTGGTGTATCAATGAGTTATACTTTGGGCCACCTTTTGGCTTGTAGCCCATTTCAAGAAAGCTTCAAAGTGATTTGTGATTTTCAAATTTCTAAGGTTTTTGAAAAATTGCAAAAGATAGTCTCATTTGTGTTATATTGAAAGAAAAAAAAAAAAAAAAAAGAATTCTACTTTAATCTATATATTTTTCACACTTAGAAAATGTGAATATTTCATGAGATTGAACCTGACCAAGATACCAAATTACAGGCATTCAGAACCCAGACCGAATTTTTTGAATCAGATGAATACGAATGGGAAGGAGACGCACGCATGTGGAAAAACAAATCTGATTCATCCATGGAATTTGTTGAATTTGTAACTTCACCCAACAATCCTGATGGACGGCTACATCAACCTACTCTTCGAGGCCCATCTGTCAAAACAATCCATGACCGTACTTACTACTGGCCACATTTCACCGCGATCCCAGCTCCAGCTGATGAAGATGTCATGATTTTCACACTGTCGAAGACTACCGGCCATGCTGGTAGTAGATTCGGGTAATTCTCAGTGCTATATATACTCTATCGTTGCAAAGTGACATTCATCTCCCCTGTGAAAAAAAACATGCTTGGAAAGTTATAGCCACTCATCAGGCAATCCCAGCAATGCGTATGTCATGCGTAAAAAATCAGGCCCGGCTAAACATATACAAATTAAACAAAAATGATTTAAGATAAACTGACCAATGGTTCAGATTGTTTTTATATGTCTTTCTAAATCTGTACTGTGGAATTCATGGATCGTCTATGCATTGATAATTGAAATTCAATGCCATAACCTTAAAGTGTACCTGATAAGGAAAACATTTTCAATACCTTAATGTCACTGACGAGAATCTTGATCTTCTGTATTTCCCTTATGTATTGTCTTACATGTTTAGCCCATCAGGCAGCATTGTCACTCCTTTGTAATCATAACCGTTGATCAGGGTGACCATAACATGGGTATCTCATGATCATGAATTTTCTGCAGGTGGGCCTTGATAAAAGATGAGGACGTGTATCAAAAGATGAGCATGTATATAGAGCAAAACACCCAAGGTGTCTCACGCGACACCCAATTGAGGGCTTTCAAGCTTCTCAAAACTGTCTTAAAAGATGGAGGAAGAGACTTCTTCGAATTTGGACACAACACGATGAGGGATCGATGGGTCAGATTAAACAATATCTTATCCAAGTCAAAACGTTTCTCACTCCAGAAACTGGCTCCTAAGTACTGCTCTTACTTCAAAAAGATCACAGATCCTTCTCCAGGTGCATTTCTTTCTAACTCTCACCCAACCAGAATCCATGCTTATTAGTCTCTATTTTATGGTTGTGGGGCAACGTTCAACGATCAGAACCGTTAGTGTGATGTGCCTCACGTTGGATGGCCCATGCATGAAATATCCAGTAGATTTGTTGATCATTGGTGCAGAATATTTGGTCTGTTGATTAGGATCCCGTTGTTTTCTTTATTGGCCATCCACCGAAAGTCTTAATTCTTTTCTATATTTAGACAGAGATGGCCCATAATATCAACAGTTTAGATCTCTGAACAACGGGCCCAGTTGTACGTACTGTGCAATCTCTAGACCGTGACTGTACAATGCTCTACTGACAATCCGTAGCGAGGTGGCTACCCACAATGCTCTGTGGGCCCCGCATGATATATATATGTTTTATCCAAGCCGTCCATCTATTTTTTTAGATCATTATGGATCATGAGCGTAAAAAGTAAGGGAGATTTAAATCTCGAGTGGCCACACCACAAGAAAACAGTGGAGATTGAATGCCCATCATTAAAAAACCTAAGGTTTACTGTAATGCTTATTTGTCATCCAACCAGTTCATTAGGTCACGCACACCTTGATGAGGAGAAAACACAAATATCAGCTTACTCCAAAACTTTTGGTGGCCCCTCGGAAATTTTTAATGGTGAGTGTTCAATCACCACATTTTTTCCTGTGGTGTGGTCCATATTAGATTTTTATCTGCTTTATTTTTGGGCTCATGACATAAAATAGTATCAAAAAATGTATGGATGGCGTGGATAGGACACACATATCAGGTTGGAGCCCACATAGCACTGTCAGTAGCCACCTCATGACATAATATCAACGGTTTAGATCTCTGAAAAACGGGCCCACTTGTAAGTTCCGTGCAATCTCTAGGCTCTGATTGTACAGTGCTCAGGTATAATGGTTGTACAGCAGAAACTGCGGATGCAGTGGGCCTCACCGTCGACGGTCCATGAAACAAAAATCCTCATATTGGAAATCCTGAGGCTTCAATAGGTGGCTAAGAAATAGACGGTTAAGACAGAAAACACAAACGGTTCAGATTCAATCAAGAGAAAGGCAGTGGGATTTTTGTTACGCGGGCTATTCATAGTGGGGCCTATCATATTAACGTTTTGGATCATTTAAAGATAGGCCCATTTGTGCAAACCGGAAGCTCAGACGTACTGTAAAAATGGACGGCCAGAAAGAACCCGTTTCAGCCGTCCACTTTTTTCGAACACCATGGACCACCCAAGGAATAAACCAGCCTGATTTTGAGCCAGAGCACCCAAACAATGTGGCCCACCTGATCACATACGCATGCCACATTAGCACGTGTGAACTCTGCTGACTAGTGTTATGATTGTACACGTGGCAGCTTATGGTTGGCTGAAGTGTGAGAGGAAGGAAGATAAAGATTGCGACAGTGTCCTGAGATCCGCAGGCATCATCGGCCGCAGGGGCAGCCTTTTTGATGCGGGAACCCGCTACGTGCGTCTCAGCCTCATCAAGAGTTCAGATGACTTCGACTGGCTGTTGCAACGGCTAAAAGCCTTGGTCGCCAAGGAGAGTGTCAAAACTACTTAATATATATGGCTCAGATCTGTGCATGGTATACACACATGGTTTTTAAGTTATGAACAGTGGGACCCATGAATCAGTAATCCAGACCATTGGTATGCCATGTCCAACCATGTTAATTTGGACCCCGCCTCTAAGATAGCCTTTGATAGTAATGTTGAAAGTGTTGAATAAGTCTCTCACATGGATGAGTAGATAAATCAAATTAGTTGAATAAATGATTATTGGACCAAGATTACGTTCCATGGCACACAAACACCATTGTAACACCGCACTTGTTATTATAAATAAAGCTAGAGAGAGTTAGGGTTTCCCACTACCTACCTAACTCTCCTCTACATTCTCTTTCAATTTTTTATTTTTAAATTCTTGGTCTTTTTTTTTTTTTTTTTTAATATGATATCATGGCAGAATTGTTATCATCTTTAATAGATTTGTCTCCATCAAAACAATTAGTTTGACCACTAAAAAATTTCTATGTTATATATATATATATATATATATATATATATATATATATATATATATATATATATATATATAAGAATAAAATAGGTTCTTTTTTGTGGATAATAAGGAACTAAGTAGGTTCTTGTGTCTAATATATGTAAGCTAGATCCAGCATGCAGCGTGGCAAGTGATCATGTTTGACAGCCATTGATCATTATTTTTCCACTGCTCATGGCTAGACCAGTGGGGTCCATGATTGACTTCTATGGGCTTCTCTTGCTACCTTGACACCACACCAAAATCATTATTTATGAATGGGTTTAAAGGGCTCCTAAATCCCTTAGGAACGGTTTAAAACCGTTGCCAAAAGAGGTATTGCAAAATAACTGGAACAGTTCAAAACCGTTGTGGGTACCGTTTTAAATTTTAGAGATGGAATTTTAGGAACGGTTTTAAACCGTGCCGGTGCCAATGATCAGCTTTGATAACTTGCCAACGGTCAAATTGTAAAAACGGTATTTTTCCTCTAGTCCCCTTTAACCTTGACCCTTTCCCATCTCAAAGCCAAGAAACAAACAGAACAAAATAAAATTTTTTAGAACAAAATCCATTGCTCCAAATAATCCCGACTATTTTCATGAATCCACCGACTTGGTGGTTGTAGGTAAGGACTTTGTTCACACCCCAAGCGCAGGGTTGTGATGTAGTAATAAACTCGGTAAGACCGAGGTCGAATCCACAGGGACTGATACCTGTATGTTATCTGAAACCAAGTAGAACTAGAAATAGACTAAGATGTGATCTAAACCAAGTAGAATTTAAGAAATAATTGTGGAACAATTATCTAAAGCTTTAAGGAATTCAGAGGAAGGAAACTAGGGTTTCAGATAATCCACTTGTAGAGATCAGGGAGATCTTATGCCTGCATCAAGGATTATGGAACTCAAACTGAACTTACTTGATCTGGTTTTCAAGAGATGAGAGGTATATGAATTAGAATGGATTCCATCACCAAACCATGCCCAGGAGACAAAGTAAACAACATAATTAAACTAATTACCAACCAACCAATAATGTATGAAGATCGGGAAATGTACTGTCATCCTACCATGCCCATGGAACAATGATGAACAACAAGGCTTCCTGACTTCATAAACACAAAAAAAAAGAGGAAAGAAATATTCAAAGCCATTGCAAACCCATTGTAATTTCAGTCACAACAGACCATTAAAGACTAAGAAAAATATTCCTTGAATAATCAAACCACAATCAAGTTTAATTCATAATTAAATAATTAAATAAAGTCTCCCATCTCGCTACAGGCTTCACCTCTTAGCCCTAGCTAAGAGGTTCAGCCAAACATGAATGGCTTGAACTCAAAGCGAATAAAAAGAAAAAGAAAACGAAAAATAAAAGAGAATAAGAAAAAAACTTCTTATCTTTTCTCTCTCATCTTTTCTCTCTCTCTCTCTCTCTCTCTCTCTCTCTCTCTCGTTTTCAGCCCTGACGTCCAGCACTTCTCCACACGCTCCACGGCAGCTCTCAATCCACCCGTCCTGCAAAAAGCCCAAGCTCCCTGTCTAAACTCAAAACCGAGCCTCACGTTCAGTCTTTCCTTCCCGTTTCTTCCTTTCTTCCTTTCTTCCTTACGCTCATCCCACGTTCCAGCCCTCACGGCTGCACTCCCTGTCCCAGATGATGGCTCCCTTTCTCTCTTCTCTCTCCTTTTATAACCCGATGTAGGTCGGCTGGGCTGTTTGCGCAGCAAGCAAGTCGGTTGTTTCGTAGTTGGAGACGTTTTACGCAACAGAGAAAACCAACAATTTTTTAGTTTTGTTTGCACATGCAACCATGATCGAAGTTGGACAGGAAATCCACTCCGTCCACTGAGCTCACCTAGAAAAACCGGTCGTATATAGATGGTTTTGGATCGGATCTTTAGTGGTACGGAATATCTCTCTCATTGCCGTTTATCTTGCGTTTGAACGGATGAAAATATATCTCTGCTGCCTCTTGAAAATTCGTCACCTAGGTTAGGATGATGGGGAGCGTGGGCTTCTTATGGACGGTCCAGATCAGACCGTTGCTGTCCTATGGAGGCCTATAGAGATCAACCGCGAACTCTGTTTGCGAACAGAGCTTCCGCGTCTGCGCTGTGATGGATAGCGGCCCACTGATTGATGTCAGGACGAAAATCCATTCCGTACATTAGAATCTACTCAAAAAAATATTTTGGAAGGGATGTTTTTGGAGTGAAATTGGAGTGGCCCATACGATATTTTATTCCGCCGTCCATCCTACGTTTAACGGCTAGGATCTTACAATAGCTTGCATGGTGGTAAAACGACACCTAGGCGAGGGTCTACCCCAACCTCTCGTCACAATGGACGGTCCAGATCTGTCTTTTGAACAATGTCTGGGCCCCACAAACGCCAGCCGCGAGCTCTGTTTTCGCGCTGGCGAAAATTTGAATTGGAGAGGAAGACGTCCCTGTGTTGCCATGCAGTCTTAGTGCAAAAAGTGTACTATGTACACTGTATGATGATTATGAGAAATCCACACCATCCATCTTGTTCTTCTCATGATTTAAGGCGTTGAGACCGAAGATGAGGAGTATCCAGAGATCAGGTGGGTCCTAGATCAGTAAATTGTGGGCTGATCTGTCCGTTGGGCCCCTTCCACAGCGATCCAATGGATGAAAATTTACGTGTACGGTTAATTTATGACCCTCAGGCCATGTATAAAGTTTTGAGCTGATCGGATGGCGAGAACCCTGTGATCTTGCATTTTGGACGTCTTTTGGGCCACTTAAGCTCCAATTTCTTGATTTTCTTGAATCCCTGGCATGCACATCCGTCGATCTTAGTCTCCTGGGGTCCGTCGCTTGCCTTGGTGATTTCAGAGCACTAAATCCATGCTTTTAGTACCTTTTTCCCAGTCCAGGCTCGTAAACACGCCCTGCAACACAAACACGTTTTAAATCGGGCCGTTAAACAGTATCATGTTTGAAAACCCAGGTAATAATAGGGTCTGATATGCAATATTTGACCCTCAACACAACCCCCAACTAGCATCTTGCTAGTCCTGAGCAAGGTATGCGAAAAATAAATTGAGAATTACAGGACAATTTCTACAAACTCAAGAGATTTATGAAAACAATTCAGATACTCGAATTCTAAGATTCATGAATGTTGGCATTACTTTCTCCTGGAATCAAGCGCATGATACTTCATAATCAAGCTCAAATATTAATCCATTAATTAGAACGATTCTAAATATTGAATTCCATGGGTGTATCATGTAATCTCGGCTTATCATTAAGGTTCACTTCTTAATTTCAGGATATCATTGGCAACCACAAGAGAATTCATGATAACCAACACCTAAACCAAAGCTTGATTCATTCTTCCAGCTTTTGATGATTTTCACACTATGTCAACTTGTTTAAAAGTACAGCCAAGGAGGAGAATCGAATCTACACCTATAGGGAGCAAACCTATGGTAAAGATCGGTTTATGAATGTCAACCTTGGGGAATCAAACCTTCACCTGTAGGGAGCAAACCTATGGTGAAAACCATTCGCCCAATCTTTTCAATTTCTCAAGTTGGTTTCTTTCAAGCTTAGTGATCACCAAATTAATCCTTCAATATCGAATGAAACCTTAATGTGTAAGCGAGATGTGACATGTAAAATTAGGATTCAATCAGTGTTTAAAACTTCTAATCATGGATTAATAGTGTTAACTTAACTGTGAAATCTAACAAATAGTTGAATCCAAGAGTCATTAATTCCAACATCACTTATCTTGTAATTCTAAGTCCAAGATGGCCGTCAAAATCGCTTCGAATTCATACGAAATTCTAGAAAAATTTAAAAATTTTCACAATTTCTGCTCAAGACTAAGAAAAACACTGATTAGGAAACCTAATCTCCCATCCCCAATCAAAAATCTACATTGTCCTCAATGTAAAAGATATGAGCGTGCAATGCACTTAGGGCAACAAAAAATGAATATGAAGTGATGGGAAGATAGTACCTGGCTGATGAATCGAGAGATACTTTCCAAGAAATCGCAGCATGGGCGTCGGTCAGCACGAGAGAGAAAGTAACACAAAAATGACAAAAATAAAACCCTACCTGTACCACTTTCGCAGGTGCTCTCGATTGCATTTAGCATATGCAACAAGCCTTTAAACCCCTAGGTTACCCTTAGTGGACAAGTTGTAGTCTCGTGAGGGTTTGCAGTAATGTTACCCACAAACATTGAACTAACTAATGATAAAAACGAAATGAAATGAAGAGCTGGGTTGCCTCCCAGGAGCGCTAAGTTTACCGTCTTCAACCAGACAAATAAAGCAACTATCTTAGTCCTATGAAAGCAGGGAAAAACTACTCGATCATGTCGCAAGGTTCTTCTTCCGGCCAGTATCGTGATAAGTTTCTCAGTAAGTTTCTCAATAGGATCATCCAAAAGCCCTTTTTGCAATAGGCTTGGATGCCCTGGAGCTTGACTTTCCAGAGAAACTTATGTACCTTATTAAAATTTTGCTGTTGATTCGCTTGAGGTACCAAAGTATATATGATTCACCTGTGTCAGAAAAAGTTGCAAAGTTAGTATCCCATGGTGAATTAGAGACTACAGGTAGATCAAATTGAGAAAAATTTTTAGGAAGTGGTGTAGTCTTAACACATTCCGAAGTGTCAGATTTCGGTTCAATTTTCAGCTCCTCCTCCTTTAATGGTAAACATTCAGGGTATGTGGAAGAAGGGGCTTCAAAGTAAGGGTTCTCTCGGTCAGTGATGACTACCGAGATGTCGTCTTGCAAGGCATTCACTATGTCTCTTATCATGGGATCATTTGAATCTGCAAAGTGTGCCAAACAATCATCAAAAGAGTTGGGACATTCAGCTGAGGGTGACTCATTTTCCACATTAAAGCTTGTGATGATCTGCCCAAGGAATCCATTGTCTTTAAAGGTAAACGGAGGTGTGCTCTCTTACTCCAGCCCTACACAGATAGATTGAAAATCAATAGGGGAAGCATCGATATGATTACTTTGTTCATTGAAACTACTCAATCGAGGTGTTGAATTGTCAAACGTGTACAGCTCAGATGGTGGTCTCAACTTAGTGGTTTCAATTTCCAAGGTCGTAGCGAGCAACTCGTCCTTCTCCCGAATCACATCATCATTTAATTCAGAGGAGTGGTCCAAACATGTTTCATAAGAGTTAGAAGGGCCAATTGTAAGGGGTTCATCCTCTACCTTAAAATCAGACATGTCAGGTGAAGGGAGTGGCTCATTATGACCGACCACTTCATGTACATCTTGATCATTGACCTGGACCAAACTTGAGATTGATTCTAGGGGACTTTGGGCTGTATATTCATGATCATCATCCCAATAAGCATCATCGCACGCATCTTGACCATTCCTTTGAACAGTCATCGAGATCAACTCATCGGAAAATTGAACCATATGCTCATTGATAGAATCCAACTCCTCATTTGTAATTCCAGAGTTCTTCCAAAGCGAGTTAGGCTCACTTTTCTCGCATTGTATTTCTGGAATGAATTGTGGTTGAGATAACCGAGCCTCCTCTATCTTATCAAGGCGCGAATTAAGCGCTTCCAACGATTTTCTCATTTCCGTGAGATAGGCCAGGCTACGCTGAGCTAAATCCTCTTGGATTGTTTCTGGTTGGATATCAATGGAAGGGTATCCAAGAGGGTAATCATTATAACATATAGTTGGTTCATCTTCTAAATTTTGATGTTTCCCCTGGTAATAGTCATACTGATCATACATGGGAGAATATGATGGTTGATAATAATCCTCGTTTCCATAATTACGATCATATACGGCCCTATTAACAGATGGAACATAACGTTTTAGTCGGTTCTCAATGTCTGTTTTTGATGGAGAAAAATCTTGAGGTATACGTTGAATTCCACAACCCTCAGGCATTCCCCAATATCTCTTATCCATCTCGGCATATGTACGTACCCACGCTTCCATGGTAGAACCCTAACTCTGAGTCTAATCCTAGAAAAAAGAAGAATCCTACAGCAATACATAAAGTAAGAGGAGAAGTTAGAAAGAAGGTACCAATTGAGAAGTTCCTATGTTAAGATCCTGTAAAAGAAAATAATAGAAAGTTAGTTTCTAAAAAGGAGACCTAGAATTAGAAAGTTAATTTCTAAGAAGGAAAGTTCCAGAATTAGAAAATTTCTAAAAATAAAGGAAAGATGAGTTAGTCTCTAAAATTAGAAAGAATCTCTAAAAGAAAGGAAATAACTAACCTTATTTCTAAAAACAAAAGAGGGAAGTTTCTAAAAATAAACAATTTTCTAAAAATAGAAAAAGTAGAGGAATTAGAAAGGGATTACCAATTTAAAAGTTTATGTCAGGATCCTACAAGATAGGAAAACATGTTAGTTTCTAAAAATAAAATAAACAAAAAACTTTAACTTAAAGTTAGTAAAATCCTAATCTTAACCTAATTCTAAAATTAATTAATCCCAGAAAACGTAACCGTCAGTCCCCGACAACGGCGCCAAAAACTTGTTCACACCCCAAGCGCAGGGTTGTGATGTAGTAATAAACTCGGTAAGACCGAGGTCGAATCCACAGGGACTGATACCTGTATGTTATCTGAAACCAAGTAGAACTAGAAATAGACTAAGATGTGATCTAAACCAAGTAGAATTTAAGAAATAATTGTGGAATAATTATCTAAAGCTTTAAGGAATTCAGAGGAAGGAAACTAGGGTTTCAGAGGATCCACTTGTAGAGATCAGGGAGATCTTATGCCTGCATCAAGGATTATGGAACTCAAACTGAACTTACTTGATCTGATTTTCAAGAGATGAGAGGTATATGAATTAGAATGGATTCCATCACCAAACCATGCCCAGGAGACAAAGTAAACAACAGAATTAAACTAATTACCAACCAACCAACAATGTATGAAGATCGGGAAAGGTACTGTCATCCTACCATGCCCATGGAACAATGATGAACAACAAGGCTTCCTGACTTCATAAACACAAAAAAAAAAGAGGAAAGAAATATTCAAAGCCATTGCAAACCCATTGTAATTTCAGTCACAACAGACCATTAAAGACTAAGAAAAATATTCCTTGAATAATCAACCACAATCAAGTTTAATTCACAATTAAATAATTAAATAAAGTCTCCCATCTCGCTACAGGCTTCACCTCTTAGCCCTAGCTAAGAGGTTCAGCCAAACATGAATGGCTTGAACTCAAAGCGAATAAAAAGAAAAAGAAAACGAAAAATAAAAGAGAATAAGAAAAAAAACTTCTTATCTTTTCTCTCTCATCTTTTCTCTCTCTCTCTCTCGTTTTCAGCCCTGACGTCCAGCACTTCTCCACACGCTCCACGGCAGCTCTCAATCCACCCGTCCTGCAGAAAGCCCAAGCTCCCTGTCTAACCTCAAAACCGAGCCTCACGTTTAGTCTTTCCTTCCCGTTTCTTCCTTTCTTCCTTTCTTCCTTACGCTCATCCCACGTTCCAGCCCTCACGGCTGCACTCCCTGTCCCAGATGATGGCTCCCTTTCTCTCTTCTCTCTCCTTTTATAACCCGATGTAGGTCGGCCGGGCTGTTTGCACAGCAAGCAAGTCGGTTGTTTCGTAGTTGGAGACGTTTTACGCAATAGAGAAAACCAACAATTTTTTAGTTTTGTTTACACATGCAACCATGATCGAAGTTGGACAGGAAATCCACTCCGTCCACTGAGCTCACCTAGAAAAACCGGTCGTATATGGATGGTTTTGGATCGGATCTTTAGTGGTACGGAATATCTCTCTCACTGCCGTCTATCTTGCGTTTGAACGGATGAAAATATATCTCTGCTGCCTCTTGAAAATTCGTCACCTAGGTTAGGATGATGGGGAGCGTGGGCTTCTTATGGACAGTCCAGATCAGACCGTTGCTGTCCTATGGAGGCCTATAGAGATCAACCGCGAACTCTGTTTGCGAACAGAGCTTCTGCGTCCGCGCTGTGATGGATGGCGGCCCACTGATTGATGTCAGGACAAAAATCCATTCCGTACATTGGAATCTACTCAAAAAAACATTTTGGAAGGGATGTTTTTGGAGTGAAATTGGAGTGGCCCATACGATATTTTATTCCGCCGTCCATCCTACGTTTAACGGCTAGGATCTTACAATAGCTTGCATGGTGGTAAAACGACACCTAGGCGAGGGTCTACCCCAACCTCTCGTCACAATGGACGGTCCAGATCTGTCTTTTGAACAATGCCTGGGCCCCACAAACGCCAGCCGCGAGCTCTGTTTTCGCGCTGGCGAAAATTTGAATTGGAGAGGAAGACGTCCCTGTGTTGCCATGCAGTCTTAGTGCAAAAAGTGTACTATGTACACTGTATGATGATTATGAGAAATCCACACCATCCATCTTGTTCTTCTCATGATTTAAGGCGTTGAGACATAAGATGAGGAGTATCCAGAGATCAGGTGGGTCCTAGATCAGTAAATTGTGGGCTGATCTGTCCGTTGAGCCCCTTCCACAGCGATCCAATGGATGAAAATTTACGTGTACGGTTAATTTATGACCCTCAGGCCATGTATAAAGTTTTGAGCTGATCGGATGGCGAGAACCCTGTGATCTTGCATTTTGGACGTCTTTTGGGCCACTTAAGCTCCAATTTCTTGATTTTCTTGAATCCCTGGCATGCACATCCGTCGATCTTGGTCTCCTGGGGTCCGTCGCTTGCCTTGGTGATTTCAGAGCACTAAATCCATGCTTTTAGTACCTTTTTCCCAGTCCAGGCTCGTAAACACGCCCTGCAACACAAACATGTTTTAAATCGGGCCGTTAAACAGTATCATGTTTGAAAACCCAGGTAATAATAGGGTCTGATATGCAATATTTGACCTTCAACAGACTTGCGAACATGGCCATTATCATTGCAATTAATTCCAACCACAGGGTAGCCCCTCTTACCCACACAAGAACCCATAAAGTTTAATTTCCACCAATGTAAGGATGGTGAAAATAATTTGTAGTATTGAATTGCAAAATTCATTCATATTGAAGATAAAATGCAATGGTAATGGAACCTAACTAGATCTTGACAGCTAGAAAAAAATAAATGGACCTTCATAACTGAGGCTAATAAACAAGACGACCAAAGACAAGTTTGTTAGAGGCTCACAAAAAGGTATAGGAGTGTTACTAATACGGCCAATTTTCATTCCAGACCGAGCAAGGGCCCTGAGAGCAGACTGGGCACCTGGACCAGGCGTCTTTGTTTTGTTACCTCCAGTTGTGCGCAACTTAATGTGCAGGGCAGTGATTCCAACCTCCTACAAAAAGCATTAGAAAATGAACATCAACAATGAATGTCACTGCTCAAAACACCATCACCTCTATCATCATCATAGATCTAGTATGCATGTTCTAATCTGTGATGAAGTTATCGATGTGATTGTATGGAAAAATATGCATGAATCCTAAATAACTATTGAAGAAGATTTCCAGTTCACACAATGGATGCATGTACATGCATACCAATGACCTCAGTCAATTCACAAGAGTGAAAGCAATCTCAACCAATGATTTACCAATTTCACCTAAATACCAACTAGTGAGAGTGGAAATGGAAGTGCATACCTTGCAGCGTTGTACAACATCTTGTGCTGCAAGCATGGCAGCATAGGAAGACTCATCCCTGTCTGCCTTGACTTTCATCCTGCCTATATAAAATAAAGATGTAACCAATCATTTTAGCTTCATCAATATTAACCAAGATGAAGTCCTAAAACTGGAAATAGAATCGCAAAATGGTAGAAAATTAAATGACCAATAATCAGACTTTAAGTTTTATGAACAAATAATAACACTGCTTTCAAATTTTTACAGCAGTCTTCAAAGAAGTAGCGTCTCTTGGACGCGTTTTAAGTTAACGCAGAAAGATGCAGTAATATATGGTTCTCATTACAATTGAAATTCAAGGGCCTGTTTCAGAAGCTTGGAAAGTATTTGGGCGGAAAATACTTTCCATGAAAATGACATTTTCCCCTAATTGAGAGTTCGCTTTTTGGTGGAAAATATTTTCCAAGAATGTGTTTCCATAGAGATCCTAAAAAATTCCCGACTCTCCACTTGGTGTTTTTATTATTTTTATTATTTTTTGTATCTTCTCTCCAAATGCTTTCTTGAAAAAGAAATTGTTACTTCCTCTCATATTATTTTACAAGCTCCCAAATAGTCTCTAAAAATCTACTTTGACATAGGGCTGGAAACAGGCCAGGCCTGGGGTTGGCTTCGGCTTGTATTTTAAATGTTTAGACTAAGCCTAACGAGCAGGTCCTATTCAAAATATTGATTTTGGAAGGCCCAAGACTTGCCCATTGATAGCCTTACTTCAAAACAGTCAATTTCAAATGCAGCTGTATGTTTTCTTTTCTAAATAGAAAAATCAATTTTATCCTGCAAGTTGGGAGTAAATTTATACAGCTGTTTTTATATTCTTTATAGCAAAAAAGGATACCTTGTTCACTTAAATTAGCATCGATGTTGCACCAACTCTTCTCCAAAAAGCATCTAACCAAAAAAGTTCAAAACTAAAGGCATCTCATACCAGTAAAGCGGACCATGGTTTCTCTTCCAAATAAATCTGTCACATGCTGCAATCCAGGGAAAACAAAAAGGAAGAAGAAAAGATTGGGGCCTCTAAGAATGTTAGGAGAAGCAAAAAGGAACTGAAAGAAAAGAAATGGGACTTACGATAAAATTATGATTAAAAGATGCAAAGATGTGGGCGACACCGTAAACATTCTCTCCCTCTCATACAGTTGGTCTAAGTGTCACATTCTCGTCCTTGGGCTCCCTGGTCTTCCTTCGTGATTGTAAAATGCCTCGCTGAAAAAAAGGCACCCAGATTAAAAATGGCATTTTTCCAAGATTATGAGAAAAGAAAAACCGCAAAAGCACCTTAGAACGTTTCACATTTAATTCTTTGAATATTAGAATCTACAAACTAAAATAATTGTCAAGAATCAATACAAATGATGGGAAGTTCATTGTGTTAAGTATTAATCTATTGAACACCTCGTTGGATTCAAAGAGCAACATACATCAAAAAGAAATAAATGCTTGGAATAGTATCTGACCTAGAATTATTATTTGTAATATTTTAGCGTTGCCAAATGCTTTAAGAACTGGATTCGACTGCAGTCATATCAATCAATACAATGTCAAATTCACTAAGAAGAGATGGTTTCAATGTATTCTAATTGAAAATAAAGGAAATTTTTTTTGGTAAAATCAGATCTGTGAGTGTAATTGATTGCAGGAGACAGTTGCTTCCTTTAGGCTTTAACATAGTCCACCCAAACTATAAAAGTTGTTTTTCTTGAAATTTCCAATTTTAGTTTATCACTTTTTTATTAAAGAACTAGGAACTCAACTAAATAAACAACACTTTTGAAATATTAAAAAAAAATAAAATTAGTTATTGAGGTAGATAGTACTGACCAAATCAAACCACTTGTAAGGCCATCATTTTTAATTTTATTGTTTTACATATTTCAAATTTCAACTGTAAGCCCTATCTAGACTTCCAAAATTCTCTTACCGGAATGTGGATTGCCACTCTACTTTTTGAGAACCACTTCTCTACTCCTATCAAGCTTACATGGACTATGGGTCACTCCAATACTATGAGGTACACATCTAATGCAATCGGATGTACCTGATTGCTTCAATGGTATGGGATAAACCCCAATACCGATTTGATCTCTGAGCACATATGATCTGATAGAAAACTGAATGTTCATGGCTAAAACTGTCACCTTACTTGGTCCTACCGGAATAAATAGGCGGGAGCTTCTTGTAATACTAGTGTAACGCCCTGGATTTCAAGTGTTAAGCAAAGCTCCACTCCCGAGATCCAGCACATCACTTATGCAACATGGATAATGATGTTCTGATTTCATCCATATTAGTGAGTTAAACATGAGTAGGATTATACCAAAACAGTATATCATACTCTAGATATGATTAAATCAAGCAAGTGGAAGACTAAAACATATGTGTACGAACAAGTAAGTGTTTTACAACCTTTGGAGTATGATCATGTAACCGGGCTGAAATTATATATGTATTGTTTCAAAATAAACAATATTAAAATGTGAAGTGTTCAACTAATCCATATGTCCCTGTAGTCCCGACGAATCAGCATGAGGTCTACATAGACCCGCTTGAGAGCTGAACGTAGGAGAATTCTTCTTCCTCATCTATGAAGTCCAACTTCGCCGTATAGGCTTTGTCATCACCTGCATCTACAACAGAGTCTGGTTGATGTTTTAAAACATCGTCCCAGGGTGGGAGTGAGTAATCAACTCAGTGGTACCAAAATGCAAACGTTAACATGTTATCAAGTCAATCAAGCAGTAATGATAAAGCAATACAACAATAATTTCCTAACTACTTTTATTAATGCAGGGGTGGTATGTAGTAATGACGCATGCCCTCGCATGAATCTCCCTTACAAGCGACTTCGACAACCAAGTTCGTGCTTGACAAGCTCCCTAAAGTGCATCTTCCTCATCAAAGCAAATGCAATGCGGTGCATGGTCGTGTTAGCCAAGTAATTAAGTAGGCTCATTCATACAGCATATTTGGGAAGCTAAGGTACCTCCCTTTATATCATTGACCCAACCGAAGGATCCATCTAAGGTCGTCAATCCTAGTTAATCACATACAATAAGCAATTTGTAGGGCATCACCCCTGATGAAAGCAGTCGATAGGCAAATTCATTGTTTATACTCGCGGTCACTATGGGGAGGCTTGTCACCTCAACGTAGGCTGACAACTCGAACACGGTGTCCCATACTACCATGCTCAGTTCACGAGTTTGAGTTGTTCACTGGTCACTACGGAGAGGCTTGCCACCCCAACGTAGGCCGACAACTCGACCACGGTGTCCCATACCACCATGCTCGGCTCATGGGTCTTAGCGGATCGTGGTACCATGGTTAAAACGGGCTTTTACATTGGTAAGTGGTACCTTAGATTCAAGTAATGATGTCCATACATGGTAAATACACAATAGGCCAATCGGTTTATTAGACAAGTTCGATTGGTATGAGCGCACGCTAACTTAATCAATATGGAGCGCGTAAGCATTCCTTGTGGCCTAACCACTGTCGACAGTTATTGTCATACCCCAAACCCGAAAATTGGTTTCATAGGAATCCCGACCGCCGAATCCGGTGCTGACAGCCTCCTTAGTACCCCATTCTCGGCTCTTAGCGTCCATACGCTAGATTCCGATCCTGGGATCCTATAAGGAGGATTTTTTTTTGTATATTTAACTTGTAATAAGCATAACCACAAGATTACCCAATTCACAAAGGCAACATCATCATCATATATCCACTAATATAATCATTTAAGTACAATGCTGAAAGGGAAATACATAAATCGAAAGTCAAGTTCTAGAAGACCGTTGCACGCTCCAAGCTCAACACTGCTGCAACCTAACATCACCTGGACGCATCTATCGTGCATAAGCTTATAGAAAGCTTAGAGGGTGGTGTAAGTGTGTGCACAAGGTAAGTGCCAAGTATTTAATACAATGCCATGGTCATACAATACCGAAAATACTGGTAATCCATAAATCGTTCAATGTCAGAGTAAGTAGAAGTATTAACAAGATCATGAGTCATTCAACGTTAGAATACACAATACAAATCAACTATGCAAATGAAGAGTCCAAGAGAGCCAAATATCAAATGCAGAGGATGCAATGGAATATACATTCTTGATGAGTAACACAAATAGCGTTAGCCGTACCTAGACCATATAAATGCAGAGACACAATAACCCAAGATGCCATATGCCACGAATGTCATGTAATATGCGGTGCAAATGGAATGACCATACTAGAGTGTGAAGTCGCGATGATAGTACGTAATATCGCAGGCTATGGGGTCCATTATAAGGGACTTCTATCCAAACTAGTCTCATACCTAAATTTGGATAGTCAGACTCAATGTGGTAAACTCCTTATCACAAGTTAGTCGTGCGCCCCAATCGAAATCCTAGCCATTGCGAAGGCACACGTAACAATTAATTGTGCACCACCAACCCGAGTGAATAGTGAATTAATGAATGCATGAATGAGTATGCAACTCCTGCTCACTAAATTCACATATCAGTACAGTTCATCTCTGGGATCATCATCAGGGTTTAATACACTCCAAATGGCACTGCCCCTCTCCCATCAACACAGTCCAAGTGAGATTAAGAAACCTCACTATCCGCCTGGCTAATAGTTTGTAAATACCTATCCGGCACGTCGATAGCGGACCCATTTATGAGCTGGTCAAACTCAGCCTAGCTATGCCCCCTACCCTCGGGTGGGTAAGGTCGTACCCCCTCCCAACCGACCACGACACAGTGGGAGACGCGGCCTCCTGGTATTCTGCACTTGGGTGCTCATGTATCCACTCGGTCTCGACGTTAGGGCGTCTCCTGGCCACGGAGGTTTAAGAATTTTCACCCAGGGACATCTATGGCGCCTGTATGCTAGAACCAAACATTTTCGGTGTCCCATTTGGCCATCCACGATATGCCTATAAAGGCTACGGCCCTGATGTCGCTAGGGCATACAGTAATCATAATGCGAGATGCATTAGTCATACAATCCAGTCATGCATCAATCCTAGGCATACCACGTGCTCATGTGAGATAACCTTCGCCTATTAGGGAGTCTCATACCAATATGCTCAATGACATATGCAATGATCAACCACATCTCATAACAAACATACAGATGATACGCATGGGCATGTATCATGATGTTATATTGTCACATACTCATAACCGGCATCGACAATCGACCTTGATAATGTAGACATTTTACCAACATTGCCCCCAAGGAATGGCTCACATAGAGCTAAACATATAATGGCCCCACGGCCTCACACAAAGGCCTGATATACAACACAGGGGGCCTTACTCAAGGGACACATATACACAACAAGCGGGCCCTGCTCATGGGCCTCAAATACATCGAATGGGCCATGCATCATGGGCCATGAATACATCACAATGGGCCTTTCTCATGGGCATAACATACATCATAATGGGCGCCATAGCCTGGTCCTCAAATGCATCCCAATGGGCCTCATCACATAGGCATCATATACATCATATTAGGCTTTAAACACGGCCTGAATGCACATCACAACAGTCCTCAGATATAGGCCGCATATACATCGCATTGGGCCTCAACAATCGCCTCAATATTCGGCCTCAATACTCGGAATGACAATCGGAATCGGCCTCGATAATCGGTACTAACAATCAACATGTATAAATAAGGCGAGGTCCATAAATGGACAACTAATCAGCAATAATGTAAAGATCAGCTCTCGACCGTGGTTATATCAATCCGATAGCACAGAGCCATCTGTCTATGGCGAATGGGGCCCACTTATTTGGGTTAACCCACGAAGAGAATGGGCCTAACAAGGCCTAAGGGAAGGTTACAATGAGGACATCTAACCGTCATTGCCCCTTAATGTGGATATTCAACCAACATTGCTCCTAAGTAGTGGCCTGTGTAGAGTTAAACATAAGGTGGGCTTAAATATCCAACAGGTGGCCTCAAATAGTCATCACAGGTGCGCCTTACACATGTAGCACGTGGGCCTACACATCATGGTGGGTCAATACATTGGGCCGCACCATTAGCCTCATATGCACATCACGGTGGGCCGTATCAATGGGCGTCAATCCAACAAGTGGGCCGCATCAATGAGCCGCACTAATGGGCCTTATACACATCAAGTCGGGCCTCGATAACTGGGCTGAAAACATGTCATAATGGGACACGACATACTGGCCGAAAATACGTCGCAATGGGCCTCGACCCATGGGCGTCAAATACAACAAGTGGACTGCATCAATGGGCCTCATACACCTCAGGTGGGCCCTGCTCATGGGCCTCAAATACATAACACGTGGGCCTCACACATGGGCCTCAGATACATCATATGGGCCATAGCCCATGAGCCTCGAATATATCTCAATGGGCCTCATATACATCCGGGTGGGCCCCATAGATGGGCCACAAAAACATCAAGGTAGGGCTCACCATATTCTCCATACAATCTGGTCATAAAGTCATAAATACCTGGGTTAAGAGGGAAAACAAATTTCATATAGATCCAAAAATTCTGTAACCCCAAAAAGGGTTTCAATGGTAGGCGTTCAATCTCCACCATTTTTTGCAGTGGTCTACCTAATAGATAGCGTGGATATCGAATAAATACATCATTGGTGGGTCCCACACAGCACACTAATGATGATCATCACCGTCCAAACATCGTCTATGTAAATCAGCACCATCTGGACACTGTCCAGCTCATCAGCACCGTCCAAATATTGTCCAGCACCATGGATGGTGCGGATATGTAACAATTCATTAAGGTTGACCCCATGGCTTGTTCACATTGATACAGCAGCCATATAGCTGGTGTGACCTATTGGCTCACCATCCAGATGGACGGTTTGGACATAGCACATGTCATGGTGGGCCACAGATGATCGGTAGGATGAAACACATATATCACAGTGGCCCTACATGGATGGATGGTGAGATGCAACACATTCCTCATGATTCAGACCTACAGAACTTGTGACGTCATGCAGTGGGACCCATTGTTGAACGATTTGGATACAAATACATCAAGGTGCGTCCAGCACATTCCACGTGCTGGACGGTGCACACACAGCAGGTGGGTCCATGCTGCCAAAACAGACGGACAGCATGGCTGAAACGTACATCACAGTGGTGCCCCACACCCACCGTCCATAGCAGAAGGACATAGTGGTTATAGAATAAATGCATCAAGGTGGGTCTCACCTACCCACATGTGTCACACGTGTGGGATGGGGCCATGTACAATACAAATGGACGGTATGAATATAACATAAATATCATGCTGGAGTCCACGTGGTGGACCATCTGAGATTTGAATCTGTCTCAGTTTTAGGTGAGGTGGGTCCCACCGTCCCAGGTAGTGGACGATGTGGGCGAAGGCACATAATCATGGTGGGTCCCATGTGGGGCCCACATAATATAATATTATATTATTAAATAATATATATAATACATATATATATATATATTATAGGGGTACGTCCAGCGTCCGTGCAATGGACGGTCATGGATAGAACAAATACATCAGAGTGGTGTACCACTGTCCCTGATGGACGTTGGATGTTTATCACATATAGCAAGGTGGGGCCACGTCCACTAGATGGACGACAGGGATATAACATATACCTCATGTAGGTCCCACACACGAACAGCGCACCCTACATGGCACCATCCAAATGGACGGTGCTGATGTAGAATACATGCAATAAAGGTGGGTCCCATGTGGGGCTCACCAGATATAATGCAATATATATTATATTATATAAAATATGATGTAGAGTATACTATATATGGTACAGCGTCCAGGCTAGTGGTGTTCTAAATCTGGATGGACGGTGTGGATTATCCACAGATACATCACAAAAGTCCACCGTCCAGCCGTCTGGACGGTGGGATAAAATACATACATCATGGTATGGCCCACAGGTTCTGCACGACCTGGATTTCAGGCACATGCACCACGTGTGGGACCCATCTGGATTCCAGATCAGTCACACCCTCCCTGCACTGTAATCCAACGCCCTTAACAGAGGGTTGGACGGTATGAGAAAAACACTTACATCAGTGGGTCCCATGCAGGGCCCACCATAACATTTTTCTACCATCCAACCGTTGATGAGGTCACACGGACCCTGGATGAAGTGGAAAGCAAATTTCATAATGATCCAAAACTTCTAAGACACCTAGAAGGGGTTTCAATGGCAGATGTTCAATCCACTATTTCCCGTGATGTGGGCCACCTGAGTCACTTATATGGCTAAATTTTGGGTGGCTCGTAGCCAGGAGGAAGGCCCACTAAATGCACGGTGTGGATGGTAACACACATCATGGTGGGGCCCACGACTGGAGCGTGGGTCCCTGCCTTCACTGTCCACGGTAGTAGGACACCGTGCGTCCTCACATGTCAAGGCTGGTAGTGCCTGCTGCCTAATGCAGTGTTTGTTGTTTTTTTTTAAAATAAATATTTTTGTGGTTTTTCATAGGTGGAGCCAGCATTAAGGAAATTCGACCCGTCTATTTGATTCTACGGCCCCTGATCGACCAAATGAGACCAATATGCGATGTATTTTTGACAAATGAAAGAATCAATGTAGGTTTTAACGGTAATACCACTATTTTCTATAGTATGGCCCTCTTGATTATCGGATTGGGCCCAAATTTCTGCTCAACGCCTAAAATGGGCTAAACAACAGAACGGACGGCGTGGATTACCTATATACATCAAGATAGGGGCTGCATGAGTGGTCCACTCAAAAACTCAAATATATATATATATATATATATATATATATATATATATATTATTTTTTTGTTAGCTTGTTAGTACACACCCATATCAGTACACGCACTCCATGTTAGCCACCCCCCCATTCTCATCACGTCTAACGTCCAGAGACGTTGGACGACATGGGTAAACACAGGCATTGTGGTGGGTCCCACATGGACGTGGCCCACATTTCATCAAGGTGGGTCCCACATGAACGTGGCCCGCCTGATTTAAATCAATCTGATACTTGTATTTTTTTTAACCACCCTAAGGTAGGGTCCACATGACTTAGACGGTTTGGATAAGACATAAATCAAGGTGGGGTCCATCCGAGTGGGCCACACATCACATAAAAATGAGAAAGAGAAAGAGAGAGAGAGAGAGAGAGAGAGAGAAGTACCCACCTCTAGATCAACTCCTTCTTCCGCCTATGCAATCTAGAGATCCAAGAGGACAATTTCGACGGTTGAGATGATGATCTAAGGGTTGGATTGGGTGATAGGAATGTGGGCTATACAAGCTCTCCCATCGAAGCTTGCTTGGACATGGGATGCTTGCTTGGAGAATGAGAGATTTGAGAGAGAGAGGTGTAAGAGAGAGACATGGGTGTGATGGGTGTGATGTGTACTTGTGTAAGAGAGAGTTGACTTTAGGGGAGGCGTGGTTGTACTTGGGGATGGGTGAGTGGAGTGTGATGTGTACTTTGATTGATGGGATTGATGGGATTGATGTGATGGATTCTTGGGATTGAAGCGCGCAGCGTTTTCCTCGAACTAAACGCGGGCTCACATATCCTGGCATGGGTATCGCCTCAGCGAGGGAGACGCGGTGTCGGAACTGTGGTGACGGCGCGGTTGCAAGGGTATAGGTTTCGGGTCGAGCCAACTCTAGAAAATAGGATACGACTCAGGGTCGCACGCAACTACCAATTACAGATCGCGAGTCATCGAAATTCGATCCAGAGGACTGCGAAAGCCAACGAAACAGTACGGGCTGGGATACGGGCCTTACAGTCAACGTGCGACCCGGATTCATCGAATGTATCCAATGTGGCGAGACTAGTTCGGCTACTTAAGCAGGGACTGTTATCGATTGCCTGGACTACGTTGTAGCCCCAATCTTACTCATATGTAATGGGTAGACACATGTGATAATCATGTAAACATTCAACAACCAATTCAAATAAATTACTCATTTGAGCATTTCATCAAACACATTAATCACATTACTTAACAATTGTATTTTTTTCCATAATCACGTAGACGAAATCAAGATTTCATGAAGGAAACTATACATATGGATAAGGTAATTGAGAATCCTATCCAATACCCTTATTAAATACAAGTCATCAACAATTTCTCATTCAGATAATTTTTCAAACACTCAGACTATACATTACCAAAATACATAGACTAGATTAGTTACAATGTATATTATAGCAATTCCTTACACAAAGGGATCATCAAGCATACGACAAACATGAATTTTAGTTTAACAGTCATGGCAAGCACAAATCAAAATTTCATGTTCGTTTAAACATTTCAACAAACACATGGGATGCATCTTGTATTCAACATAGTTCACACATGGTTAATATATCGAAAATGTTATATCTAAGGCAATATGGCGGCAATCAAGTTAGACATAAATCATTAGCTGACATTGAAAGCATTAAAAACCATAACCTAAATGTTTATAGTCCGCACCTTTCGTCGGAATATTTGACTTGTACTCAGTTCAAACACTACATTCCCGAAAACGGAACATCGGGCACCTAAACAATGAAATAGGTTAGCTATTTCATCGATTACTTTATTTAGATCTCCAAATCAAGATTAGGGTTAGGATTCCTTACCCAAATCGCAGCCGAAAACGATTATGTAGCGAAACAGGAAGGCGATTCAATGCGTAGAGTTGTGGGAGAGAACCATTGCAATGATCTCACACTTGCCTTCCTCTCTCTTTCTTCTTTTCTCTCCTTTTCTCTCTCTCTCTCTCTCCCTTAGGGTTTTTAGGAAATTCGTATGAGGGAGAGATGGGGTGGTTTAGGCTTTATATAGGCCCAGAACTGATGTAAATGGCCCCAAGGCCATGGTATACTTAATTTATAACCAAAGGGTGCATGTTTCGGCAAACGGGGCTTATATGGAGGTCCACTACTCACATCGTGGGGAAAGTTCCCTAAAAATGGATCTATGCTAGGATGTGATTTCAGCGTGATTGGATAGGCCGATCGACCATGGAGGACCCATAACAGATTAACGGTTGTACTTACTCGATCGGAGCCATGAGTATATGGATATGAGCAGGGAAATTTTCTTTTCCCATGGGTGAAGTTTGGTCAGAAACTAACAGTCTGAAATCCTCAATTTCGCGCGTAAGCGAACGACCCAATTCACTTAAGTTTCAATACGTTTTCTAAAGATATTCGCATTTCTCACACACTTTACTCAAGGCTCAAGTTGTGCGTTTTTGGACACAGTTTGGGCTCGATTCTCACGATGGTTGTAAGCCCATCAAGGCGGACATAACCCTATAGTTTGGCGGTCATCTAATTCTCGACGTGCAGTCCAGGTCCGATACGGAGTTTCAATGTACTCCCGAGAGTGACAAGCTCATGGGATTTCTCCTAGGTTTTTAAGTAGTGTTGAGTTAACGATATTGATGGTTTTGGGTTTTGCAATTGCTTAGATGGTGGTTTGAGCTAAATCCATGACTAATTTAGTTTGTACTTAATTAATTTCCATTTAAATTACTACAGAATACAGTCCTAGGTCTTTCTGCTTGACATGGTACTCGGGTCTTTGTACAGATTTTTTTGAAACGTTACAATCTACCCCCTCAAAGAAAAATTTCGTCTCCGAAATTAGTACCTTTTCGTACTCCTCGAGGCTCTGAGGGTAGTTCTTATGGACCTCGGCTTCCGTTTTCCAAGTAGCCTCTTCCTCAGTGTGGTGCACCCACAATACCTTCACGAGTGGGATAAATTTACTGCATAACACTTGTTCCTTCATATCTAGAATACGTGTTGGTCGCAGTACATAGGTAGCATCTTCACTTAGTTGTACTTGCTCCCATTTGCTAATATCGGTAGGGTCGGAACATATTTCTTCAGTATTGATATGTGAAACACGTTGTGCACACTTGTGAGTGGTGTGGGCAAGGCGAGACGGTATGCCACCACACCCACTGTAACGCCCTGAAAATCGGGAGTCGAGCGGAAGCTCAGCTCCCGAGTTCCAATGCATCACTTATGCAACATAGATAATGATGATTAAATGTTGTCCATATTAGTGCATTAAACATGAATGAGATTACACTAAATTAGAAAATCATGCTCCAGAGACAATTAGGTTACACAAGTGGAAGACTGTGTTAGATATATAAGGCATATAAGTGGTTGTAAGTCCCCAGAGCATGAACATGTCACCAAGTTAAATAATTACATATATAATTCTAAAATTTACAAAATGATAAGGTGTAATGTTCAACTAGTTCATGTCCATGCAATCCCTGCGATACAACTCTAGGTCTATATAGACCCGCCAGAGAGTTACATGTAGGAGAACTCCTCCTCGCCATCATAAAAGACAGGCTCCATCTCATAAGTTGCATCATCATCTACAACTATGATAGAGTCTGGTTGGTGTTTTAAAACACTGTCCCAGAGTGGGAGTGAGTGATCAACTCAGTGGAGCTATAAGGCAAAGGTTAACATGTTATCAATTCAGTCAAGCAGTAATGATAAAACAGTACAACAATCATATCCTAACTACTCTGGTTAATGCAAGAATGATATGCGATAATGCTGGATGCCCTCGCCTATACTCCGTTTGCGACATCATCTCACGGTCGTGCATGTTAAACTCCCACTGTGCTCAACTCCCATGCCAAAGGCATATGCAATGCGGTGCATGGTCGTGTTAGTTAAGTTCTTAATTAGACATATTCATACAACATATTTGAGAAGCTAAGGTACCTCCCTTTATATCATTTCCTCAAACAATGATCCATCTCGGGTCGTCAATCCTAGTTAATCACATACAATAGGCAAGTTGTAGGGCAACATCACCTCTTATTTGAAAGCAATGGATAGGCAAGTTCAGGTCACTACGAAGAGGCTCGTCACCTCAGCGTAGGCCTTAGTTTATACTCGAGGTCACTACGGAAAGGCTCGTCACCTTAGCGTAGGCTGACAGCTCGAATACGGTGTCTCATACACCACCATATTCAACTCATGAGTTTGTATTGCTCACTGGTCACTACAGGGAAGATCGTCATTCCAGCGTAGGCCGACAGCTCGACCACGGTGTCCCATACACCACCATGCCTGGCTCATGAGTCTTAGCGGATCATGCTACCAAGGTTAAACGGGCTTTGCATTGGTAAGTGGTACCTTAGATTCAAGCAGTAACGTCCATCCTTGGTAAACATACATTAGGCCAATCGGGTTACTTGACAGACTCGATTGTTACGAGCGTATGCTAACTTAATTAACATGGAGCCCATACGCACCCCTTGTGGCCTAACCATTGTCGATAATCACCATACGACTCGGATTCATCGAACGTGTCCGTGGTGGCAAAACTAAATCGGCCACTCAATCGGAAACTGTTACTGATTGCCTGGACTATGGGATGGTCCTAATCATACTTAGTTACAATGGGCATTCATATGTGACAGTCAAACAACATTTAACAGCCAAATCACATATAAATCTCATTCGAGCACTTTAACAAATACATAGTGCACATGTTATCACACCTAGGCATTTCATACATGAATCACGTAGTCGAATATAAATTACATGGAGGAATCTATTCATATAACTAAGGTAACTGAGAATTTCATCTCAACACCTTTAATAAATGCATTTCGTCAAACATCACCCATACAGACATTTTATTAAACACTTAGACTACACATTTCAAACATACATGTAATGAATTTATTATACCATATATTATGGCAAATCCTTTCATAAAGGAGTCACTATAAGAAATCCTACTTTTACCGATGAAAATTTTCATCACTAAAAGACACATTTTTGTAGGTGAACAGTTTTAGCGACGAAAATTTTCGTCGGTAAATTTGTCGATAAAACAGCGTCCCAAAAGGCTTTTACCAATGAAAATTTTAAATCGTCGGTAAAAAATAAGTAAAAAACTTTTACCAACGATTTTTTTCGTAGGTATAAATATTTACAAAACTTTTATCGACGAATATTTTTGTCAGTAATAAATAAGTAAAAAACTTTTATGGACGATTTTTTTTCATACGTAAAAAAATTTACAAAACTTTTACCAGTGAATTTTTTCGTCGGTAAAAAATAAGTACAAAACTTTTACCGATGATTTTTTTCGTAGGTAAAAATATTTACAAAACTTTTACCGACGAATTGTTTCGTTGGTAAAAAATAAGTACAAAACTTTTACCGACGATTCTTTTCGTAGGTAAAAATATGTAGAAAACTTTTACCGTAAAAAGCTTTTACCTACGAAAATTTTCGTAGGTCAAAATACTTACAAAACTTTTACCTACAAAAATTTTCGCAACGTGGATGAGACTTTTACCTACGAAATATTTCATAGTTAAAAGTCTCTTTTTTTAATAAAAAAATATTCCAGCACAAATTTCCTGATATACACTTGTTATATAATATATTTCATCATATTCACATTCACATTCACTTCCATCTAAACCCAAACTACGTAAATACATCCAAATATAAACTACATTCATCCAAACATAAACTACATCCATCCAAACACAAACAATCTTATCCACATCACATTCGTCCATGCATAAATACATATAAGTTTAACATCATAAATAAAATACAAAAAATTATTCATTGCTTATTTCCTGGTGGGGCTCACAAAATTCAGTATGGTGAACACATCGCCGACTGTGCACACACACCTAGGCCCTTACTCATGCCTTCATGGTAGATTCAAAATAGTTTAAATACAAGGTCACGAGTTTAATTACCCATTGTGGCCGTAAGCGACTCTGGTGTGTGAGTGTATGTTAAAAGAAAAAGAAAGAAAGAAAATGCTGATTTATCTTTTGGGTTGAGCCTAATAGTACTTAATTATTTCTCATCAGATAGAAATTATTATTAGTTGTTTTTAGAAAGGTGAGATTATGTCACTTATAATTATATTAACATGATAAAATGTTGTATGTATATTTGAGCAGACACCACAAAATAAACAATCTTATGGAAAAAAAACAAATGAAAAGAGAGAGAACATATGAGAGGTAATCCTTATCTCCTTTGATGGATTCAAGCTGCATGTGCCCTATCCAACTTCCTATAAGGAGAAGTTATATGGGTCTTGGAATAATGTTGGTGACAAATCTACTTTGTCTATTAACATTATCATATTGTGTTAGGACATGACTTTAAAAATGAGATAAATCCAAATCTCAAATAATCAATGATATAAGAGATAGGGGAGATGGAAATAGATGCATTGCGATGCTTGAGTTCGAGTATGCTTGCCAATAAAGCAAGATTTTCTTGTTTGTTGCCATGTGATTGGGCTATACATTATTACATCAATCGGGTTCGGGTTTGGGATCGGGTTTAGGTTTGGGTTTTCAAGTTTAGGTTTAGGTTTAGGTTAGGGAGTTGAGATTAGGATTAGGTGTAGGTTTAGGTTTATGGATATGAGAATACATTTAGGTCTTAGGTTTAGGTTTAGGTTTTAGGTTTTAGGTTATAGGTTTAGGTTTAGGTTTTAGGTTTAGGTTTTAGGTTATAAGTTTAGGTTATAGTTTATAGGTTATAGGTTAAGGTTTAGGTTTAGGTTAAGGTTTAGGTTAAGGTTTAGGTTTAGGTTATAGGTTATAGGTTATAGCTTTAGAGAATTGAGAATAGGTTAAGGTTTAGGTTTAGGAGATCGAGTTCGGGTTCGGGATTGGGTTTTCAAGTTTAGGTTTAGGTTTAGGTTAGAGAGTTAATATTAGGATTAGGTGTAGGTTTAGGTTTAGGGATTTGAGAATACATTTAGGTTATATGTTTAGGTTTAGGTTAGGGAGTTGAGATTAGGATTAGGTGTAGGTTTAGGTTTAGGGATTTGAGCATACATTTAGGTTATAGGTTTAAGTTTAGGTTATAGGTTTAGGTTTAGGTTATAAGTGTAGGTTATAGGTTTAAGTTTAGGTTAGGTTTAGGTTAAGGTTTAAGGAATTGAGTTTAGGTTATAGGTTATAGGTTATACATTATTGGTTAAGGTTTGGGTTATAGGTTAAGGTTTAGGTTTAGGTTATAGGTTTTGGGATTTAAGAATAGGTTTAGGTAATAAGTATATGTTTAGGTTAATGTTGTAGGTTATAGGTTTAGGTTATAAGTTTATGTTAATGTTGTAGGTTATAGGATTAGGTTTAGGTTTAGGTTTAGGGATTTGAGAATACATTTATGTTTTAGGTTTAGGTTTAGATTTTACGTTTAGGTTAAGGTTACAGGTTTAGGTTATAGGTTTAGGTTTAGGTTAGGTTATAGGTTAAGGTTTAGGGAATTGAGAATAGGTTAAGGTTTAGGTTTAAGAAATCGGGTTCGGGTTCGGGTTTAGATTTAGGTTTGGGTTTTCAAGTTTAGGTTTAGGTTAAGGAGTTGAGATTAGGATTAAGTGTAGGTTTAGGTTTGGGGATTTGAGAATACATTTAGGTTTTAGATTTAGGTTTAGGTTTTAGGCTTAGGTTTAGGTTATAGGTTATAGCTTTAGGGAATTGAGAATAGGTTAAGGTTTAGGTTTAGGAAATCAGTTTCGGGTTTAGGTTTGGGTTTTCAAGTTTAGGTTTGGGCTAAGGAGTTGAGATTAGGATTAGGTGTAGCTTTAAGTTTAAGGATTTGAGTATACATTTAGGTTTTAGGTTTAGGTTTAGGTTTTAGGTTTAGGTTATATGTTTAGGTTAGGTTTAGGTTTAGGTTATAGGTTATAGGTTATAGGTTATAGCTTTAGGGAATTGAGAATAGGTTAAGGTTTAGGTTTAGGAAATCGGGTTCGAGTTCAGGATCGGGTTTAGGTTTGGGTTTTCAAGTTTAGGTTTAGGTTAAGGTGTTGAGATTAGAATTAGGTGTAGGTTTAGGTTTGAGGATTTGAGAATACATTTAGGTTTTAGGTTTAAGTTTAGGTTTTAGGTTTAGGTTAAGGTTATAGGTTTAGGTTATAGGTTATAGATTTAGGGAATTGAAAATAGGTTAACGTTTAGGTTTAAGAAATCGGGTTCGGGTTTGGGATCGGGTTTAGGTTTAGGTTATAGGTTTTGGTTTAGGTTAAGGTTATATGTTTAGGTTTAGGTTGAAGTTATAGGTTTAGGTTTAAGTTATAGGTTATAGCTTTAGGGAATTGAGAATAGGTTAAGGTTTAAGTTTAAGAAATCGGTTTCGGGTTCGGGATCGGGTTTAGGTTTGGGTTATCAAGTTTATGTTAGGGAGTTGAGATTAGGATTAGGTGTGGGTTTAGGTTTAGGGATTTGAGAATACATTTAGGTTTAGGTTTTAGGTTTAGGTTTAGGTTTAGGTTATAGGTTTAGGTTTAGGTTATAAGTGTAGGTTATAGGTTTATGTTTAGGTTAGGTTATAGGTTAAGGTTTAGGGAATTGAGTTTAGGTTATAGGTTATAGGTTAAGGTTTAGGTTTAGGTTATAGGTTTAAGTTTAGGTTATAGGTTTTGGGATTTGAGAATAGGTTTAGGTTATACGTATAGGCTTAGGTTAATATTGTAGGTTATAAGTTTATGTTAATGTTGTAGGTTATAGGTTTAGGTTATAGGTTTAGATTTATGTTTATGAATTTGAGAATACATTTATGTTTTAGGTTTAGGTTTAGGTTTTACGTTTAGGTTAAGGTTACAGGTTTAGGTTTAGGTTTAAGTTTAGGTTTAGGTTATACGTGTAGGTTATTGGTTTAGGTTTAGGTTAGGTTATAGGTTAAGGTTTAAGGAATTGAGTTTAGGTTATAGGTTATAGGTTATAGTTTAAAGTTTAGGTTTAGGTTATAGGTTTTGGTTTAGGTTAAGGTTTAGTTTTAAGTTATAGGTTTTGAGATTTGAGAATAGGTTTAGGTTATAAGTATAGGTTTAGTTTAATGCTGTAAGTTATAGGTTTAGGTTATAAGTTTATGTTAATGTTGTAGGTTATAGGTTTAGGTTATAGGTTTAGGTTTAGGTTTATGTTTAGGGATTTGAAAATACATTTAGGTTTTAGGTTTAGGTTTAGGTTTAGGTTTAACATTTAGGTTAAGGTTACAGGTTTAGGTTATAGGTTTAGGTTTAGGTTATAAGTGTAGGTTATAGGTTTAGGTTTGGTTTAGGTTATAGGTTAATGTTTAGGGAATTGAGAATAGGTTAAGGTTTAGGTTTAGGAAATCAGGTTCAGGTTTAGGTTTGGGTTTTCAAGTTTGGGTTTAAGTTAAGGAGTTGAGATTAAGATTAGGTGTAGGTTTATGTTTAGGGATTTGAGAATACATTTAGGTTTTAGGTTTAGGTTAACGTTATAGGTTTAGGTTATAGCTTTAGGGAATTGAGAATAGGTTAAGGTTAAGGTTTAGGAAATCAGGTTTGGGTTCGAGATTAGGTTTAGGTTTGGGCTTAGGTTTTAGGTTATAGGTTATAGGTTAAGGTTTAGGTTAAGATTTAGGTTTAGGTTTAGGTTATAGGTTATAAGTTATAGGTTATAGGTTTAGGTTAGGTTAAGGTTATAGGTTTAGGTTTGGGTTTAGGTTATAGGTTATAGGTTTAGGTTATAGGTTTAGGGATTTGAGAATAGGTTTAGGTTATAGGTTATAGGTTTAGGGATTTGAGAATATGTTTAGGTTATAGGTTATAGGTTTAGGTTTAGGTTTAGCTTTAGGAATTCAATTTTGGGTTCGGGATTAGGTTTAGGTTCGTGTTCGGGTTCGGGTTCGGGTTCAGGTTCGAATTATATGTTTGGGTTAATGTGTAGGTTTATGTTAAGTGAATTAAGTTTAGGTTATAGGTTTAGGTTTAGGTTTATGTTATAGGTTTAGGTTTAGGCTAAGAGTTTAAGGATTCAGATTCGGGTTCGGGATCAGGTTTAGGTTTGGGTTTTCAAGTTTAGGTTTAGGTTTAGGTTAGGGAGTTGAGATTAGGATTAGGTGTAGGTTTAGGTTAAGGATTTGAGAATACATTTAGGTTTTAAGTTTAGGTTTAGATTATACGTTTAGGTTATAAGTGTAGGTTATAGGTTTGGGTTTAGGTTAGGTTTAGGTTTAGGTTATAGGTTTTGGGATTTGAGAATAGGTTTAGGTTATAAGTTTATCTTAATGTTGTAGGTTATAGGTTTAGGTTTAGGTTTAGGTTTAGGGATTTGAGAATACATTTACATTTTAGGTTTAGGTTTATATTTTACGTTTAGGTTAAGGTTACAGGTTTAGGTTTAGGTTATAAGTGTAGGTTATAGGTTTAGGTTTAGGTTAGGTTATAGGTTAAGTTTTGGGAATTGAGTTTAGGTTATAGGTTATAGGTTTAGGTTATAGGTTATAGGTTATAGGTTATAGGTTAAAGTTTAGGTTATAGGTTAAGGTTAAGGTTTAGGTTTAGGTTGTAGGTTTAGGTTTAGGAATTTGAGAATATATTTAGGTTTTAGGTCTAGGTTTGGGTTTTAGGTCTAGGTTTGGGTTTTAGGTTTTAGGTTTAGGTTTAGGTTATAAGTGTAGATTATAGGTTTCGGTTTAGGTTAGTTTATAAGATCTCAAATAACCACCTTGGTGGGTCCCAGGAAGGAATTAACGGTTGGGGGCACTGTCCCCCCCCCCATGATGTTTAGTTTTAGGTGTAGGTTTAGGTTTAGGGTTATAATAGGGTCTGCTCCAACAATTTCAAGCTAATACATAAACACAGCCTATCCAAATGGTGAGGTTACTCCAATGTTGTCCATAAGAAATGGATAGCATCATCATAGTCATAAAGCAATTCCCACCTTCCAGGATAGCTCCGACGCACATCCGGGTCTACTCCATCAATTTCAAGAAAATACAAAAACACGGCTTATCCAAATGGCCATGCTCCAATGTTGTCTATAGGAAATGGACAGCATTATCATGGTCATAACAGTGGTTCTCACCTTCCAGGGACCCCTATTCAACATCCAGATAGATTCGACGCACATTGGGATCTTAGCAAATAGAAATAAAAACACAGAAAAATAGATACAAACGAAATCATAAAAAAAAATGCTGAGGGATTTAAGAAACGAGGTAGACATATATAAGATCTCAAACTAAGAACACGATTAAAAGCATTTAGGAGAAATGCATTAAGATCAAAGCCATTTTCAAGCCATAGGTAGCATCAAACAAGCCATGCAAAAAGCAACAGATCAAAACACAAAAACAAAGGATCGATGGAAATATCAGACATATTAGGTAAGAAAAACTAGATCCAAAGCAAAAATCAGATGAAATACTTTAAACGGAGGGAAACCTCACATTATAGTGGCATAGGTCCTTGTCCTCAGCTACATCGACAAGGAAGTAGTTCGCACGAACCACACACTTTAAGCCGAGAGTTCCGAACCCGGGCCGAGCCGGTAATCGGATCGCCTTCGTCAATGATGGTGGCGGAAACTGCTGCGCTGGTGCTTGCGCGGGCGTCGTCGATGGTGCTGGCATAAAACGTTCCTCCAACGACACACGCCGCTCGAAATCGCGACTTAAAGAGGAAGAAGACACAAAAGCAGTCTTCTTTTAGTCCTTTTCTCTCTGGTCGTGCCTTGTTCCTCACAAATCATTTTAGTATGTAAAGGTATCTATACACAAAATCACTATATTATATGTATGAAAACATGGATATATGTAGCTTATGAATGAATAAAAATTTTAATAGGTTCTACCACCTTTCGATCGGATACATCCAATGATATTGTATTGGGCCTGTAAGCTTTGCCTTTCGCTAGGTGTACCATGACATCAAAAAATGTAGACAATTGTTCTTAGCTCGCATCCAACTCTTATCCATCTATACAATGAAAAGACTAGAGTCAGTTTACAGAAATAGGTTTAAGATTAGGCTAGGTTATAGGTTTAGGCTATATGTTTAGGTTTAGGGAATTGAGAATAGGTTAAGGTTTAGGTTTAAGAAATCGGGTTTGGGTTTTCAAGTTTAGGTTTAGGTTAGGGAGTTGAGATTAGGATTAGGTGTAGGTTTAGGTTTAGGGATTTGAGAATACATTTAGGTTTTAGGTTTAGGTTAAGGTTATAAGTTTAGTTTATAGGTTTAGGTTTAGGTTATAGGTTTTGGGATTTGAGAATAGGTTTAGGTTATAGGTATTGGTTTAGGTTTAGGTTTTATGTTTAGGTTTAGGATTAGTTTATAGGTTTAGGTTAAGGTTATAGGTTTAGGTTTAGGTTATAAGTGTAGGTTATAGGTTTAGGTTTAGGTTAGGTTATAGGTTAAGGTTTAGGGAATTGAGTTTAGGTTATATATTTAGGTTATAGGTTTAGGTTTAGGTACAGGTTTAGGTTTAGGTTATAGGTTTAAGGATTTGAGAATAAGTTTAGGTTATAAGTATAGGTTTAGGTTAATATTGTAGGTTATAGTAGGGAATTGAGAATACATTTATGGGTTACGTTTGGGTTTGGGTTTAGGTTATGTTAATGTTGTAGGTTATAGGTTTAGGTATAGGTTTAGGTTTAGGTTATAAGTGTAGGTTATAGGTTTAGGTTATAAGTGTAGGTTAAGGTTATAGGTTTAGGTTATAGGTTTAAGTTATAGGTTATAGGTTTAGGTTTAAGTTATAGGTTTAGGTTTAGGTTTAGGTTTAGGTTATAGGTTAGGTTATAGGTTTATGTTTAAGTTTAGATTTAGGTTTCAGTTATATGTGTAGGTTATAGGCATAGGTTAAGTTAGGTTATAGGTTAGGTTATAGGTTTAGGTTTAGGTTTAGGTTTAAGGTTAGGTTATATAGGTTTAGGTTCCGGTTTATGTTCAGGTTTAGGTTATAGGTTTAGGTTTAGGTTTAGGTTATAGGTTATAGGTTAAAGTTAAAGGTTTAGGTTTAGGTTTAGGTTTAAGTTATAGGTTATAGGTTTAGGTTTAAGTTATAGGTTATAGGTTAGGTTATAGGTTTAGGTTTAGGTTTAGGTTATAGATTAAAGGTTATAGGCTATAGATTTAGGTTAATGTTATAATTATAGCAGAATAAAGAAGGGGCTTTTTTGAAGGCGTTGCGCATTAGTGCCTTTGACTTAAGTCATAATTGTTTTCACCAATGATGTTTTTAACACAAGGTTTTGTGGACTTCTTGAAAATGGATTTTAGTGTGATCACTAATGTGTATGGTGTATATTTAGGGGAACCTTCACCTTGGCAAAGTCCTTTGGTAGATGTCTGATGATGTTTTTAGCCACACATCCACCCACTCACTTCAACCAGTAGGTCAGTGACCCAACTTTAAGACCTATGGATGAAAAATTAGCTCCATCTGTGATTCAGGTAGACAATAGGGTTGGAAATAGTGCACAGACAACACTCACCCTCATAAATATTTCCCTTAGTATGGCTCACCTGAATCACAAATAGGGCTGATATGTGGGCATTGGACCTAGCATGAGATGACACACTTGGTGGTTGGGGTGGATTTCACATCAATATCGCGGTGGAGCCCACTTGAATGGGCCAAGCAAGTAAAATTAACATCAACATCTACAAGACATAACAAAATTAACATCAACATCCACATTCCAATAATGCCAACATGCCCACTTCAAGATCATGCATGTACATCAACATCTACAAGACATAACAAAATTAAGAACATGGCATATATCCCACATTGTATGCCATTATACCCTCATATCCACATTTCATTTCCATGCCCAAATACCCACATTTCCCCACATGTACATAATCTTGTTATTAAAAAAAAAAAATCAAATATATGTATTTTTCTTGAAAAACCATCAAAATCCCACACTCCAATAAGAGGTGATTTGGCACCTTGAATTTTTTAAGCTTTTAAGATTTGGAATCCAAATCTAACGCCAAAATCTTGTGTTTGGCACCACTGAAATCTGGTAGATTTTAAATCCTCAAAGCAGCGTGCAAAATCGAAGCATTTTCAATACACTTTCCAATAGTCATATTTCAAATGACTCCATTGCTTTATATATATATATATATATATATATATAAAAGCTAAGGATGAAACCCAAACTGCCTAACACAATTTCTGATTCCACAGATTGAAAATCCAATTTGCCAAACAACTTACATAATGAGACATAATGAAAATCTCTAGGATTCCAAATCCTAGATTCGTATACTTGAGAAAAAAATAATAAATAAATAAAATCCAATCGAAGTTGCCAAACAACCCATTGCGTAAATACCCATTTTGGGTTCATACACATACATCTACATCCACATAATCTATCCCCTCTACCTCCAAAAATCTATCCCCTCTACCTCCTTTATCTTCCTTTTTTTTTCTTTTTTTTTTTTTTTTTTCAGTTTTCCTGTTACATATACTATTCTACTCCCAATCTTAAACCCATGTGCAAAAACTGAAGAAGAAGAAGAAGAAGAACTCACCTTGTCGGGTGAGATCGGGTGGACGTTCGGGCAACATACGAGGCCTCGGGCAGTTGGGCAGTCATGCGGCGAGCAGGGGCAGCGGGCTGGGTGGCGACCGTGGGGTAAGTATAGAGAAAGAGAAGAAAAGGGAGAAAGGGAAAAGGAGTTAGGAAGCCATGCGGGTGGGGTGGGGTAGGGTTTGAAGAAAAAATTATATATATATCTATATATATATATATATATATATATATATATATATATATATATATATATATATAGGGAAAAGGTTCTATACGGTCGAGCGCATGGGAACTCCCCATGAGGTCGAGTTGTGTGGGCCACACCATGATGCGTGTCAATCATCTACCCCATCAGTCAGATGCACCATTCCATGGTGGGCCCAGGGATTAAAAATCAAGTCAATCTTTGACTTGTGTGGGCCACACCACATACAAAAGTTGAGAGGGGTTAACCTCCATTAAAACATTCATAATTATTTTTTGGGCCCACCGAGATGTGGTTCACAAATCCAGCCCATCCATTATGTGTATGCCACTTGGATGAGGGGTCATACCAAGTTTCAGCCGCATCCAAAACTAAGGTGGGCTCCACTGGAGCTTTGGATTTAACTCATTCTTTAGATATTGCCCTAAAATGATCTCTCCAAATGGATGGAAGGTGTGGATGCAAAACATACATCATGGTGGGGCCCAAAAATGAGAGGTATATAAATCTCAGGTGGACCACACCACATGAAAATAATAGTGATTGGATATCCATCATTAAAATCCTCCTAAGGCCCGCTGTACTGTTTATTTGACATCCAATCTGTTTATTAGGTCATATAGGCCTAGATGAAGGGTAAAACCAAAAATCATCTTGATCCAAAACTTTTATGGCCCCTAAAATGTTTTAAATGGTTGATGCTCATTCAACACTATTTCTTGTAATGTGGTCCATTTCATATTGGGATACGCCTCATTTTTTGTCACATGCCATAAGATGATCTTTAAAAATAGATGAACGGCATGGATTAAACACATACATCATGGTGGGGCCCGCAGAGCACCAACCACCAGTCATTGGATGGTGTCAGGGGGAGTAGCCAATCTGTTCCCCTTATTTGTGGTGTGGTCCATTTGATCTTTGGATATGATTCATTTTTTGAAAAATTCTCTAAAATGATCACGAAAAATGGATGAACGGCGTGGGTTGATCCTGAATTTTCAGTAAATTCGACAGTCAAGTGGACCATGCCACTTGAAACAGTGTAGAATAATGATTTCAACTGTTGATACCTTCCATGGGTCCATAGTAATTTTATTTGACATCCAACATGTCCATAATATCAAAAAGATATGAATGAAGAGAAAACACAAACACATCAGCTTGATCTAAAACTTCTATGGCCTCTAAGAATTTTTCAAAATCATATATTGGCCCTTAAAACTTCTATGGCCTCTAAGAAGGGTTTCCTTAAAACATTCATAATCATATATTGGGCCTGCCTAAATGTGATTCACATATCCAACCCACTCATTATGTGTGTCCCACTTGGATGAGGGGTCAGACCAAGTTTTAACCGCATCTAAAACTCATGTGGGCCCCACCAAGTGCTTTTATATTTTTTAGGATGTCTTCACATAGTTTTAGATGGTATGGCCCACTTGAGTCTCATATACAGATGATTTTTGAGATATCTCATAACATAAAGGGGACACATCAAATCCACGGTGTTGATGTTCGACACACATCATGATGGGGCCCACAAAACTTACTAACATCAATTCTTAGGTTCTCACGAGGTCAGTAAGTTGGGTCACAATTTTGACCAGAATATTTGGCCCATTTTACATGTTTGGTCCATTCACTCTATTTTACTGATCAATACCCTCAATTTGACTAGTTACTCGCCTCAATCAGGCTACATATGAGAAAAGATATTGGGCATACCAAGATTGATCAACAATTTCAGTGAAATTTGATTTAAACATCTGAAGTTATTTACTCTTCAATTTGAACTGATTAGATTGTCCAAAAATGGTCAAATGTTGTTCATAATATCAAAAATATATGAATGAATAGAAAACACAAACATTAGCTTGATCCAAAACTTCTATGGCCTCCAAGAAATTTTAAATGGTAGAGGTTCAATCACACTATTTCTTGTGGTGTGGTCTACTTGAGCTTTGCATATGCTTCCTTTTTGTTCTTTAGACCTCAAATTATCTGTTAACATGGATGAATGGAGTGGATAAAATAAATAAATAATAATGGATCCCACAGAGTTTACTCTGGTAAGGGTAATGAGTAACTCACCTAAAGGTAGTGGAGAAGGGTTTCCTTAAAACATTCATAATCATATATTGGGCCTACCTAAATGTGATTCACATATCCAACCCACTCATTATGTGTCCCACTTGGATGAGGGGTCAGACCAAGTTTCAACCGCATCCAAAACTCATGTGGGCCCCACCAAGTGCTTTTATATTTTTTAGGATGTCTTCACATAGTTTCATCACACACTGCCAAAGGATGCTGTTGGAGATAAAATGAACTGAAAGAAAAGAGAGATGGTTTATGGTATTTAATGAGATAGAATATTTTAATCTCTTGATCCATCACACACTGCCAGAGGATCCATCATTTAGTTCTTACTTTTAATCTTAGTTGTCTAATCAATGGCCTGAAAAGATATCGATTGTCTTATGTCTAATTAGTTGCATGAAAAAAAGTACAGTTTTGGGACAATCCTAACCGTCTAAAACTTTTACCGATGAAAATTTTCGTCAGTAAAAGTGGTTTTGTACTTTTTACCGATGAAAATTTTCGTCGATAAAAGTCTTACCATGAAAATTTCAAAACAGCATGAAAATTTTCTATCGTAAAAATCAAATTACTTTTTCCAATGAAAATTTTTATCGGTAAAAACATTATTCCCGACAGTTTTAGTTCGTCAGTAAAACTCAAGGCGAAAATATTGTAAGTGAAAAACATAACACTTTTACCGACGAATATTTTCGTCGGTAAAACCTTTATTCCTGACGGTTTTAGTTCGTCGGTAAAACTTAGGGCGAAAACTTTCTAAGTGAAAAACATAACACTTTTACTGATAACAATTTTTGTTGGTAAAACCATTATTCCCAACGGTTTTACTTCGTCGGTAAAACTTAGGGTGAAACTTTCTAAGTTAAAAACATAACTTTTACCGACGAAAATTTTCATCGGTAAAATTGGTTTTGTGCTTTTTACCGATGAAAATTTTCGTCAGCAAAAGTCTTACCGCGAAATTTTCAAAACCGCGCGAAAATTTTCTATCTTAAAAATTAAAATACTTTTATTGACAAAAATTTGTCGGTAAAAACATTATTCCCAACGATTTTGGTTCGTCAGTAAAACTCAGGGCAAAAATTTCTAAGTGAAAAACATAACACTTTTACTGACAAAAATGTTCATCGGTAAAACCATTATTCCCAACGGTTTTAGTTCGTCGGTAAAACTTAGGGCGGAAATTTCTAAGTTAAAAACATAACTTTTACCGATGAAAATTTTCGTCGGTAAAAGTGATTTTGTGCTTTTTACAGAAGAAAAATTTCATCAGCAAAAGTCTTACCGTGAAATTTTTAAAATTGCATGAAAATGTTCTATCTTAAAAATTAAAATACTTTTACCGACAAAAATTTTCGTTGGTAAAAGGGCAGTTTTATCGACGAAAAAAAATTTCGCCCGTAAAAACGTAGTTTTACCGACGAAATTTTTTTCGTCGGCAATAATTTCATCGGTAAAAGCACTATTTCTTAAAGTGAGCTGTCATGCATATAACGATCATGTATTCTCAATTAATAATCATGGCAAGCACAAATCAAATTTTCATATTCATTCAAACACTTCAACAAACACATGGAATGCATAGTTCATACACATGTAATATATGGAAAGCATCGTATCTAAGGATATATGGTGGAAATCAAGTCAGTCATAAACCATTACTGACATTAAAAGTCTTGAAAACCATAACCTAAATGTTTGTAGTCCGCACCTTCGGTTGGTAAACTCGTATCGAACTTAGTTCGAACATTACGTCTTTGTCTACGGCACAACAGCTACCTGAATCACGAAATAGGTTAGCTATTTTGTCGATTCCTCTATTTGGACTTCCAAAACGAGATTAGGGTTATGATTCCTTACCCAAATCATAGTTGAAATGAATTGAGTAGCGTAGCCAAGAGGCGATGTAGTACATATAGTCGCACGAGAGAAACACCGCGTCGATCTCCCTGACTTTCACTCTTCTCCTCACACTTTTCTCTTCTTTTCTTTCTTCTCTCTCCTAGGGTTTTAGGAAATTTGTATGGAATGAGAGAGGGGTGGGTTTAGGGCTTTATAGAGGCCCAGAAGTGAAGTCAATGGCCCTAGGGCTATGGTATACTTAGGTTATAGCCAAAAAGTGACTTTTTCGAGCCAACAAAGTTCATCTAGAGGTCCACTTTCTGCACATGGTCCAAAGAAAGTTCCCTGACAATGGATCTATGTCAGGTTAAGATTTCAGTTCAATCAGATTTGTGGATCGACCACGGAGGATCAGTTTCAGTTCAACAACTATCGTCACTCGATCAGGGCCACAAGTACGCTGACCTATGTAAAGAAATTTTCCTGATCCAAGGGTGTGGTTGGGTCAGAATCTGAAGGTCTGAAACCTTAAATTTGGCCTCCAAGCGAACGACCCAATTCACTTAAGTTTGAGTCTATTTTCTAAAGATATTTGCGTTTCTCACACACTTCGCTCCAGGCTTAAGTTGTGCGTTTCTGGATACTATTTAGATTCGATTCCCACAATGGTTGTCAAGCCCAATAAGGCGGTCATAACCATATAGTTTCACGGTCATCGGACTTTCGATGTACGGTGTAGGCCCGATACGGAGTTTCAATGTGCTCCCGTGAGTAACTGGGTTTTGAGATTGATTCCAGATTTCTAGGTATTGTTGAGTTAGCGATTCTACCAGTTTTGGGTCTTGCAGTTTTTATGGAAAGCGGTTCAAGCTAATCTACCAATTTATTTAGTTTAGTACTTAATTAATTTTCGTCTAATCTCCAAAGAATTCGACCCTAAATCATTTCTGCCTGAGGTGGTACTTGGATTTTTGTATGAATTTTTTTGAGACGTTACAATCTACCCCCTTAAAGAAAAAATTTTATCCTCGAAATTAGTACATTTCATACTCCTCGAGAATCTGAGGGTAGTTCTTGTGGACTTTGGCTTCTTTTTCCCAAGTAGCCTCTTCCTCAGTGTGATGTGTCCACAGTACCTTCACAAGTCGAATAACTTTACTACACAGTACCTGTTGCTTCCTGTCTAAAATATGCATCGGTCACAGTACATATGTAGCATCTTCACTCAACTGTACATGCTCCTATTTGATAATGTGGGAAGGATCAGGAATGTATTTCTTTAGCATCGATACATGAAATACGTTGTGCACGCTTGCGAGTGGTGTGGGCAAAGTAAGGCGGTACGCTACCACACCCACTCGATCCAAAATCTGGAATGGGCCAATGAATCGTAGCATGAGTTTCCCCTTCTTGCCAAATCGAAGGACTCCATGGGGGAAACCTTAAGAAACACATGGTCCCCGACCTCAAACTCTAGCTGTCGCCGTCTTATATCGGCGTAACTCTTCTGTCTACTTTGTGCTGTAAGAAGTCGACGCCTGATAATGTCGATCTTCTCTGAGGTCACCAGCACCAAATCTGGGCCAATCAAACTCTTCTCACTAACCTCTTCCCAACAATGTGGTGCTCTACATGGACACCCATACAATGCTTCGTAGGGAGTCATGCCAATACTCGCCTAAAAGATATTATTATAAGCGAACTCAACATAAGGAAGACAGTCATCTCAACTATCCTTGAAATCAAACACACAAGATCGTAACATATCCTCTAATACTTGGTTCACCCATTCCGTCTACCCATTCGTTTGTGGGTGGAACGTGGTACTGAACTTCAGTTTCATACCCATTGCTTTCTGGATGCAAGTCCAGAAGATAGATGTGAATCACGTGTCTTGGTCTGACACAATCTCTACAGGCACTCCATGCAGACATATGATCTCCTTGATGTACAACCTGGTCAAATAATATGCTGAGTTTGAGACTCTAATCAGGAGAAAATTAGCCAATTTCGTCAATCGGTCCACAATCACCCAAATGAAGTTATGTCCCTTCCTCATCTTTAGTAACCCTAAGATGAAATCCATAGAAATAAAATTCCATTTCCATTCAGTTATGGCATGGGCTGAAGTAATCCAAGAGGTCGGCAATGTTCAGCCTTGACCTGATGGCACCTGAGACAATGGGACACGTAATCTGCTATGTGAACCTTCATGTTATCCCACCAGTATGAATGTTTCATATCTCAATACATCTTTATATTACCAGGATGCATCGCCATCTTCGAATTGTGAGTAGCTTCGAGAACTTCCCTTCTCAAGTCATAAAGATTTGGGACACATAGGCGGCCACGATAAAGTAAACCCCCATCTGTTCCAACTCTCTATTCCGAGTCTTCATCATCACTAGCTCTCTTTCTCATCTTCACTAACCATTCATCCTCCCCCTGAGCACAATGACTCGGTCATCGATGAGTAGCTGCACACGAATATGTGCGATGCTCACGAACGGCTCCTCTATCGTAAGCTTCTGCTCAAAATCTCGCACAAATTCGACCATGTTCCATTCTTCTATCATCAGCGGAGTTACAAACGCTATCGTCTTCTTGCGACGCAACACGTCTGCCACAAGGTTGGCCTTGCCAGGATGGTAGGAGAGCTCAAACTTGAAGTCTTTCAAGGTTTTCATTCATCGTCGTTGCCTCATATTCAAGTCTCTCTGTGTAAATATGTACCTGAGGCTCTTGTGGTCGCAAAAGAGCTCAAACTCCTCTCCGTAGAGGTAATGTCTCTAGAGCTTTAATGCAAAGATGATGACTGCGAACTCCAGGTCGTGCGTAGGGTAGTTCTCCTCGTGTTTCCTCAACTATCGCGAGGCATAAGCAATTACTATCTTTCTGCATCAGAACACAATCCAAACCAACACGAGACATGATGGTGTAAATGGTATATTGGACCCCCTGTTCTGACAATACTAGCACGGGTGCAGACGTCAACTTGTCCTTCAGTTCCTGAAAGGCTGCTTCTGTATTCTCATTCCAAGCAAACTTGATATCCTTCCGAGTGACCTGAGACAACGGTCTGGCTATTTTGGAAACTCCTTACTTCAATCCTGAACTACGGTCACCATAACAAGGTCCATAGCTATTCCTTCCATAGACACCACGTGTCCCAAGAACTTGACTTCTTCTTTCCAGAAATCGCACTTCTTATACTGGGTAAACAACTGGTTTTTCCTGAGTGTATCAAAGACTACTCGCAGGTGTTCCTTGTGATCCTCCCAACTCTTGGAGTATATAAGGATGTCATTTATAAATACGATGACGAATCGATACAGATATGGCCAAAACACCCGGTTCATTAGGTTCATGAATACGGCGGGTGTGTTTATGAGTCCAAATGACATCACAAGAAACTCGTAATGCCCAAAACTGGTTCTAAACGCTGTCTTCTGCACATCTTCATCCCTGACGTGCAACTGGTGATACCCTAACTGTAAGTTGATCTTTGAAAAATACTATGCCCCTTTTAATTGATCGAACAAATCATCTATCCTGGGCAAAGGATACTTGTTCTTCACTGTCACTTGGTTTAACCTGCAATAATCAATACACAATCGTAGTGATCCATCTTTCTTCTTCACGAACAACACGGGCGCTCTCCAAAGAGACATGCTCGGTCCTATGAAGCCTACATCTAACAGATCATCGACCTGTCTCCTCAGTTCCTCCATCTCACATGGAGGCATGCGATACGTCGGTAGAGATATAAGAGTCGCACCAGGCACTAGGTCGATGATAAAATCGATCTCGCGCTGAAGAGGTAATCCAGGTATCTTCCTAAACACGTTTGCAAAATCCTGAACTACTAGCGTGTTCCCAAGTGTCAAACCACTAATATTCTCTAGCAAGGTAGCAAACAACTAATGCGGTAGTACCAAATGACCTGAATCGGGAATGTAAAGGTCGTGCCCTCAGGTCCATGGGCTGTCACCACCCTAATATCACAATCGATCTCTGCCTTCATCTCGATGAGTCAATCCATATCGAGGATCACATCGTAATGACATAGCGGGGCAATAATCAGGCCAACGAGTACTATTCTGCTCCCTAAGTCTATCAAACAACCCTTACACATCTTGGTAGTGTCTGAGAAAGTCCCTGTGGTGGTAAGAAGTTCAACCCAACCATAGGACTAGTTTTCAACCCCAGTCGCTTTACTAATGTGCATGATATTATAGAGATAGTGGACCCGGTGTCCACTAATAAGAAGACCGGTGTACCTTGAATATGTGTCGTGACTTCGAAAGCCATCGGTGTTGTAACTGCTGTCTTGAATGCCTCAGCTGTAAGTGAGTGCACATGAGCTTGTTGAGGTCGATTCAGCTGCGGTGCCATAGGTCGTTGAGGCAGCCTAAATCGAGGTACGGGTGGCTGGTAAGAAGGCTATACAGGTGGTACTGAACGTAGAGGTGGAGCCGAGATAGCTGGGGGCATCTGACGGTTAATCTTCTAAGGGGGCATGAATCCATTGTCCCTCATTCTTGTAAAGCAGTAAGTTTAGAATGGCCTGACCTCTTGCAATAGTTACACCATACATCAGGTTGCCTCAGCTGTGTCGATGGAGCCATAGGTTGAGAATGAGAATCTGCACGCAGCCTCTTACCGAAGAACGGTCTGCTCGGCAAATCTGGTCAAGGCCGAGGACACATAGGCACCTGTGTACGGGATAACCTGCCCCCGTCCTCCTCAGCTCGTAGAGACATGTTCACTAGCTCAACATAGTTGGGTATGCTAGTGCAACACATTTTCAAGCGTATCTCAGGTCGTAGACCCTCAGGAAATCGCCGCATTCGCATTGGCTCGTCTGCTAATATCAAGGGAGTATACCTAGCCATCTCCATGAACCTATTTTCGTATTCCACCATAGTCATTCCTCCCTGTTAGAGCGAAGGAACTCTCCCTCCTCATTGCGGTAGGTGAGAGGGAAATACTTCCTGTGGAAGCGTGTCTCAAAAGCCTCCCATGTTCACACGTAACCAGGAGCAACGGTCTAAAGAATGTTGTCCCACCAGAGACTGGCTTCCTTCTCGAATATGTAGGTGACCAATTCAACCTGCTCTGCCTCAGTGCAGTGCAGCGGCTTCAGTATCTTAAAGATGCATCAAACCAATACTCAGCCTCCTCGGGTCTGTGAGTACCCACAAAAGTAAGAGGTCAGAAGCGTAGAAATCGCTCAAATAAGCCGTTGGCACTCATGTTTCTAGTAGGGTGCACAAGTGGTGCAGGTGGAACCACACTCATGTTCTGGGCAAGGGCCCCTGCTATGGTGGTCCAAATTTACTGCTGCTGCTACATAAGGAGCATCATCTGCTCTAACATATTTGGAGGAGAAGCCGTCTGAGGCATGTGTGGCGTCGAGGTTGACGCACGATTCTACTCGGGAACCAGTGGTGTAAAAGGTGTTGGCTTATTTGTGGGGCCAATGGCCGGCTGAGAGTCTGGCATGGTGTCACTATTAAGGCCCAAGGTAGGGTCCGTGTGGCTATCACTGAGGGGAGGTGGCCCGTCACTCGATTCGTTAAGTGTAAGACGTGCCGTACTCCGAGTGGCCTTATGTGGCATTCCTTATATACAACATAGGGTGTAACTTGTGTGAGCTTCAGCATAACAACACTCCATTTCTCAAGCATTCTAAACATTATATAATAAAAGGAGCTACATGCATTTCATTTAACCAAAAATTGTCATAATACATGAGAAGTAGTTTTACATGGATCATGACAGAAGATGCATGTGAGCTAATTTAAACAAGCTTTAAACATTAAAATACACTAATACCCAACCAAGCCTACCGAGGCTAGCATAAAAGAAAACTAGCAACAAATCAAACTAAAAGATGACTACACACAAGACTAGTCGTCCGAATCTGGTGATGGAGGATGAGCATCATTGTCTTGCAGACAGCACATGAGAGCCTTCAAGGTGCGAGACACCTTCTTAAATTTTTATTTCATGAAGGTCTTATTCTCTTCAAGTTCAGCCTGGGTCTCTCTGACCTCCTATCGCAGGGCGACTTGGCCCTCCTCGATCTGAACCAAGCGGGCTTCCAAGGGAGCTCGATCATGGTGGTGCTCTTATGTAGCATGTGGAGAGCCTTCATCAGAGTCTTGGGCCTCCTCTTCTTCCTCTTCCTACTCTTCCTCTTCATCGCTTCCTTCCTCACCTTCCTCATCCTCGCTTCCCTCTTCCTCTTCACTTTCTTCCTCAATCTCATCACCATATTCATCACGATGGCCTCGGTGTGGTCGTAGCCCAATGCCCATGTTGTTAAGCGTAGAGTCATTGATAAAGTGAATCGGCACAAGCTCCATGTCAAGTCGGTAGCCGAACTCAAGAGCAAGCTTGCATATAAGTCGGCCGAAGGGGAGTGAAATATCTATCCTAACAGAGCGTGCAGGTTGGACTATTTGTAGCAGGACAAAGGTAGGCAGGCACAGCTTGTCTCTCTACCCAGTTCTATATAGGAAGTCCACCATCAACCACGTGCATTCGGTGCGATTGCTCCACCTGGGATACACATTGTATGTGAATATTTGGTGGAGTAGGCAGAAGTCAGGAGTCATCTTTGTCCCTGGGAGGCACTTGCCTTGACTCCACTGGATCAGTCGACGCAAAGAAATCACGTGTGGCGATCTCTTTCATGCGCACTCCTGAGGTTCTTCTCGCTAGCATGAACCTCACCGCGCTTCATCCCCATGATCCGAGCTATCACACCAACATCAATTGTGGCTTCCCGCCTTCCCACGGGAATAATGAACTATAGAGGCTCCAGTGATGGGTCCCGTATATGTGCGTAGAAGGCTTGGATAGTGTTCTCACACGCACGTGACTTGCCTTCAAATATGGGCCCCCATCTAGCGTCCAGTAAGAGGTCTATCGCTGGATATAACCTAAATAGCCTTTCGTCCATGTGTGCTTCATAGAGAACTCGACGACCCCGGAACCTATCATGTGCCATGTCCGGCTATAGGTCCCTTTCGAACGGAATTTGGAGATTGAGATCCCGCTTCGTCCTTAGCTCTCATGCGGCGCTTGTACTTGCTTTGGCGCTCGATTTCTACTCTCTTGGACAATTAAGGCGGTTAGGCCCAGCTTCATCTATGGAAGCCCTCTTCTTTCCCACGAGGGAAAGAAGTGTGGAGAGAGAGAAGATAGCAGTCATGAGCTCGAAAAGAGCCATGAAGCCAAGGAGCTTGAGAGATGGAATGGGTTGGTGGATTTGGGGTGTATGAGACACAAAGGTGGTTTAGTATACTCAAATGAGAGGGATTAAGGGAGATAGGTGGTTGTAGAAGATGGGTTTGAGAGAATTGTGGAGGTGGGTGGAAGAAAAGGAAGAAGATGAGATTGGAGGGGTGATTTGAGAGAGAAAAATGAGATTTTTAGATGTTTGGAGAGCTTGGAGGGGTGGGAATGGAAGAAATGAAGGAAATGGGAAAGATATGAGGGGTCTCACACAATTTCGTGGGCCCCACATGTGTGTACACTGATTGGCCCGCTCGGCCCATTGTCCATAAACCACGATGCATCGCGGTAGGGGCGATGCCATCGTAGTCCGCTAGACCTCTGGGCAATGGATCACCCCAGGGGCAATGTCATCCCCCTCCCGGGGTGCCGAAAATGTGCGGTGTAGGCCCCCAAACCTGTTTGGTGCGGTTTCGAGTTCCATCTCGCGTATATTCACGCTTTTCGGGTTATTCAAGTGCAGAATGCACCGAATGACTGCCTAAACCCGTCAATAGATGGTCTGAAAAAGAATTAGGAACATCTCGCATGATCACAGATGCCTACAGGACCAATTTTAATGGTCAGTTTCGCCCGTCGGTGAAACTTAGAATCATACAACGGTTTCTACGTTTCATCACCCCCTCCTAAGTTAAAGTACGTCAGTGTACGTCATGTTACCATAACCCAGGTCCAGTTTAATCTAAATCATGCTCTGATACCAGCTTGTAATATCTTGAAAATCGGGGGTCGAGCGGAAGCTCAGCTCCTAAGTTCCAACGCATCACTTATGCAACATAAATAATGATGATTAAATGTTGTCCATATTAGTGCATTAAATATGAATGAGATTACACTAAATTAACATATCATACTCCAAAGACAATTAGGTTACGCAAGCGGAAGACTGTGTTAGATATATAAGGCATATAAGTGGTTGTAAGTCCCCAGAGCATGAACATGTCACCAGGTTAAATAATTACATGTATAATTTCAAAATTTACAAAATGATAAGGTGTAATGTTCAACTAGTCTGTGTCCCTTCAATCCCTGCGACGTAACTCTAGGTCTACATAGACCCACTAGAGAGTTGCATGTAGGGAAACTCCTCCTCATCATCATAAAAGACAGGCTCCATCTTGTAAGCTGCATCATCATCTACAACTACAACAGAGTCTGGTTAGTGTTTTAAAACATTGTCCCAGAGTGGGAGTGAGTGATCAACTCAGCGGAGCTATAAGGCAAAGGTTAACATGTTATCAATTCAGTCAAGCAGTAATGATAAAGCAGTACAACAATTATGTCCTAACTACTCTGGTTAATGCAAAAATGATATATGATAATGATGCATGCCCTTACCTACACTCCCTTTGCAACATCATCTCACGGTCGCACATGCTAAACTCCCACTGTGCTCAACTCCCACGTTAAAGGCACATGCAATGCGGTGCATGGTCGTGTTAGCCAAGTTCTTAATTAGACCTATTCATACAGCAGATTTAGAAGCTGAGGTACCTCCCTCTATATCATTTTCCCAAACAATGATCCATCTAGGGTCGTCAATCCTAGTTAATCGCATACGATAGGCAAGTTATAGAGCAACATCACCCCTGATTTGAAAGCATTGGATGGACAAATTCAGGTCACTACGAAGAGGCTCGTCACCTCAGCGTAGGCCCTAGTTTATACTCGAGGTCACTATGGAAAGGCTCGTCACCTTAACGTAAGCCAACAGCTCGAATACGGTATCCCATACACCACCATATTCGGCTCACGAGTTTGTATTGCTCACTGGTCACTATGAGGAGGCTCGTCACCCCAGCGTAGGCTGACAACTCGACTACGATGTCCCATACACCCCCATGCCCGGCTCATGAGTCTTAGCGGATCGTGGTACCAAGGTTAAACGGGTTTTGCATTGGTAAGTGGTACCTTACATTCAAGCAGTAGCATCCATCCATTGTAAACACACATTAGGCCAATCGGGTTACTTGACAGGCTAGATTGATACGAGCGCACGCTAACTTAATCGACATGGAGCACATACACACCCCTTGTGGCCTAACCACTATCGATAATCACCGTACGACTCAGATTCATTGAACATGTCCGTGGTGGCGAAACTAAATCAGCCACTCGATCGAAAACTGTTACCGATTGCCTGGACTATGCAATAGTCCCAATCATACTCAGTTGCAATGGGCATTCATATGTGACAGTCAAACAGCATTTAACAGCCAAATCACATATAAATCTCATTCGAGCACTTTAATAAACACATAGTGCACATTTTATCACACCTAGGCATTTCATACATGAATCACGTAGTCGAATGTAAATTACATGAAGGAATCTATTCATATAACTAAGGTAACTGAGAATCTCATCTCAACACCTTTAATAAATGCATTTCCTCAAATAATCACCCATTCAGACATTTTATCAAACACTTAGACTACACATTTCAAACATACATGTAATGAATTTATTCTAGCATATATTATGGAAAATCCTTTCATAAAGGAGTTGTCACGCATACAATGATCATGTATTCTCAATTAATAATCATGGAAAACACAAATCGAATTTTCATATTCATTCAAACATTTCAACAAACACATGGAATGCATAGTTAATAAGCATAGTTCATACACATGTAATATATGGAAAGCATCGTATCTAATGGTATATGGTGGCAATCAAGTCAGTCATAAACCATTACTGACATTAAAAGCCTTGAAAACCATAACCTAAACATTTATAGTCCACACCTTCCGTCGGTAAACTTGTATCGAACTCAGTTAGAACACTACGTCTTTGTCTACGGCACAACGACTGCCTGAATCATGAAATGGGTTAGCTATTTCGTCGATTCCTTTATTTGGACTTCCAAAACGAGATTAGGGTTAGGATTTCTTACCCAAATCACAGTCGATACGAATTGAGTAGCGTAGCCAAGAGGCGATTTAGTGCGTATAGTCACAAAAGAGAAACACCGCCTCGATCTCCTTGACTTTCACTCTTCTCCTCACACTTTTCTCTTCTTTTCTCTCTTCTCTCTCCTAGGGTTTTAGAAAATTCATATGAAATGAGAGAGGGGTGGGTTTAAGGCTTTATATAGGCCCAGAAGTGAAGTCAATGGCCCCAGGGCCATGGTATACTTAGGTTATAGCAAAAAAGCGGCTGTTTCGGGCCAACAGAGTTCATCTGGAGGTTCACTTTCTGCACATGGTCCAGAGAAAGTTCCTTGACAATGGATCTATATCAGGTTAAGATTTCGATTCGATCGGATTTGTGGATCGACTGCGGAGGACCAGTATTAGTTTAACGGCTATCGTCACTCAATCAGGGCCACAAGTACGCTGACCTATATAGGAAAATTTTCCTGATCTAAGGGTATGGTTGGGTCAGAATCTGATGGTTTGAAACCTTAAATTTGGCCTCCAAGCGAATGGCCTAATTCACTTAAGTTTGAGTCTATTTTCTAAAGATATTCGCGTTTCTCACACACTTCGCTCTAGGCTCAAGTTGTGCATTTTTAGATACTATTTGGATTCGGTTCCCGCGATGGTTGTCAACCCTAGTAAGACGGTCATAACTGTATAGTTTTGCGGTCATCGAACTTTCGACGCGCGGTATATGCCCAATACGGAGTTTCAATGTGCTCCCTTGAGCAACCGGGTTTTGAGATTGATTCTAGGTTTCTAGGTATTGTTGAGTTAGCGATTTTACGGGTCTTAGGTCTCGTAGTTTGTATAGAAAGTGGTTCAAGCTAATCTACCAATTTATTCAGTTTAGTACTTAATTAATTTTCATCTAATCTCTAAAGAATTCAGCCCTAAATGATTTCTACCTTAAGTGGTACTCAGGTCTTTATACGGATTTTTTCGAGACGTTACACCCACTCAGTCTAGGATCTGAAATGGGCCAATGAATCTCGGCGTGAGTTTTCCTTTCTTGCCAAAACGAAGTACTCCCTTCATTGGGGAGACTTTTAGGAATACATAGTCCCCAACATCAAATTCTAGTTGTCGCTGTCTTGTATCGACATAACTCTTTTGTCTACTATAAGCTGTAAGGAATCGACACCTAATAATATCGATCTTCTCAGAGGTTGCCTGAACCAAATTTGGGCCAACTAAACTCTTCTCACCTACTTCTGCCCAACAATGTGGAGCTCGGCATGGGCGCCCATATAAAGCTTCGTAGGGGGCCATGCCAATGCTTGCTTGGAAGCTATTATTATAAGTAAACTTGGCATAAGGGAGACAGTCATCCCAACTGTCTTTGAAATTAAGCACGGATGCTCGCAACATGTCTTCGAGTATCTGATTTACCCATTCCATCTACCCATCGGTCTGTGGGTAGAACGCGGTAGAGTGGGAGACGTGACCTACTGGTATACGGCCCTCATGCGCTCATATATATATCCACTCGGTCTCGATATTGGGGTGTCCTCTAGTACCAAGAGGTTTTAAGAATTTTCACCAAGGGTCATCTATGGCAGCCCGATGCTAATAACAGATTTTTGATGTCTCATCTGGCCATCTACGATATGCCTGTGGAGGCTACGGCCCTGATGGCGCTAGGGCTTATAGTAATCACAACACACAATGCAAAGTGTATGAGTCATACAATCCAGTCATGCATCAATCCTGCGCATACTGTGCGCTCATGTGAGATAACCTCCGCCTATTAGGGAGTCTCATAACAACCAGTCTAATGACATATGTAATGGTCAACCACATCTCATAACAAATATGCAGATGATGCGTATAAGCATGTATTATGATGCTATGCTGTCACATACTCATAATCAGTATTAATAACTGGCATCGACAATCGGCCTCGATAATGTAGACATTTAACCAACATTACCCCCCAATGAATGACCCACATAGAGCCTAACATATAGTAGACCCATGGCCTCACACAAGGGCCTAATATAGAACACCATGGGCCTTACTTAAGAGCTTAATACACATCACGATGGGCCTCTCACATGGGCCTAATATACATCACAATGGGCTTCATCGCCTAACCCTTAATTGTATTATAATGGGCCTCATCACATAGGCCTCATATACGTCACATTGGGCCTTAAACACGGGCTAAATACACATCACAACGGGCCTCAAATATAGGCCACATATACATCGCATTAGGTCTTAAACACTGGTCGAATGCACATCACAATGGGCCTCAAATACGGGCCATGTATACATCACATTAGGCCTTGACAATCGGCCTCGATATCCAGCATCCATAATCTACCTCAATAATCGGAATCAGCCCCGATAATTGACCTCGACAATCGGCCTCAATAATCGGAATCAGCCTCGACAATCAGCCCCGATAATCAGAATCAACCTCAATAATCGGAATCCGCCTCGACAATCAGCCCCGACAATCAGAATCGGCCTCAATAATTGGAATCGGCCTCAACAATTGGCCTCGACAATCGAAATCGGTATCGACAATTAGAATTGGCCTCGATAATCAGAATTGGTATCGACAATCGGAATCGGAATCGGAATCGGCCTTAATAATCGAAATCAGCCTCGACAATCATAATCGGCCTTGATAATCGGCCTTAACAATCGGAATTGAAATCGGCCTCGACAATCAAAATTGGCCTCGATAATCGACCTCGACAATCGAAATTGATATCAACAATTAAAATCGGCCTCGATAATCAGAATCGGCCTTAACAGTTGGCCTCGACAATCGGAATCGGCCTTGACAATCGAAATCGGTATTAACAATCGAAATTGGTATTAACAATCAGAATCGGCCTCAACAATTGACCTCGACAATCGAAATCGGAATCGGCTTTAACAATCGACCTTGACAATCGAAATCGGCCTCGACAATCGGAATCAGTATCGACAATCGGAATCGGCCTTAACAATCAGAATCAGCCTCAATAATCGGAATCGAAATCGGCCTCAACAATCGGCCTTGACAATGGAAATCTGTGAGAATGGGCCCAACAAGGCCTAAGGGAAGGTCACAATGTGGACATCCAACCATCATTGCCCATCAATGTGAACATTTAACCAACATTGCTCCCAAGCAATGGCCGCTATAAACATCATTACATCATGATGGAACCTCACATCGTAATGGGCCTCATATACATCATATTTGGCCTACACAAAGGCCTCACATACGTCTCATTGGGCCCACTCATGATCCTTATATATACTACATTGGGCCTCAACCCATGGGCCTCATATACATCAAGTGGGTCGCAATCATGTGGGCTATTCCAATGGGCCAACATGCATCAAATGCGCCACATCATATGGGCAGCACCAATGAGCCCATATACATCAAATGAGCCATATCAATGGGCCGCACCAATGGACCCATATACATCAAGTGGGCCGTAATTGCGTCAAGGTGAGCCTTAATGGATGGGCCACTAATACATCAAGGCGGGCCGCATTTACAGACTACACTAATGAGCTGCACCATCTACAAGTGGGCTGCATCGATGGGCCACGAATACATCCGGGTGGGGCCCATGGATGGGCCATAAATACATCAAGGTAGGGCCCACCATATTCTTCATACAATCTGGTCATAAGGTCACAAAGACCTGGATTAAGAGGGAAAACAAATTTCATATAGATCTAAAACTTCTATAACCCCAAAAAGGGTTTCAATGGTAGGCGTTCAATCTCCACCGTTTTTTGCAGTGATCCACCTAATAGACAGTGTGGATATAGAATAAATACATCAATGGTGGTGTACCAACAGATGGATGGTCAGATAAAACACGTCCCAAGGCGGGTCCCATGTAGCACACTAATGATGATCAACACCGTCCAAACATCGTCTATGTAAATCAGCACCATTTGGACACTGTCCAACTCATCAGCACTGTCTAAATATTGTCCAGCACCATGGATGGTGCGAATATGCAACAAATCATTAAGGTGGACCCCATGGCTTGCTGACATCGATATAGCAGCCATATAACTAGTGTGACCTACTGGCCCACCATCCAGATGGACGGTTTGGACATAACACATGTCATAGTGGGCCACAGATGATCAGTAGGATGAAACACATATATCACAGTGGCCCTAAATGGATGGACGGTGAGATATAACACACTCCTCATGATTCAGACCCATAATACTTGTGATGTCATGCAGTGGGACCCGCTGTTGAATGGTTTGGATACAAATACATCAAGGTGCATCCAACACATTCCACGTGTTGGATGGTACATGCATAGTAGGCAGGTCCCATGCCACCAAAACAGATGGACAACATGGATGAAATGTACATCACAGTGGTGCCCCACATTAACCGTCTAGAGCAGATGGACATAGTGGATATAGAATAAATGCATCAAGGTGGGTCCCACCTACCCACACATGTCACACGTGTGGGGTGGGCCCACGTCCAGTACAAATGGACGATATGAATATAAACTATATATCATGTTGGAGTCCACGTGGTGGCTCATCTGAGATTTAAATCTATCTTAGATTAGGTGAGGTGGGTCCCACCTCAACAATCTCCCACTTGGAGACATATCACCATAATCCTTCGTCTTTTACATCTAGAGTGCAACATCTCCCTGTCTTCAAGTCTGAAGACTAATCAAAGCTGAACAGAGCTTCAGCTTCTCCCGTGTGACTGCCTTAGTCAGCATATCCACAAGGTTCTCACTTGTATAAATCTTCTCCAGAGCAATCGATCCATTTTCCATTAACGAATGTATAAAGTGATATCTGATGTTAATATGCTTGGTCCTTAAATGAAAGACTAAATTCTTAGCCAAGTGTATTGCACTCTGACTGTCACTGTACAGTTTGCAATCTACTTGCTTCTTTCCCAACTCTTCCATAAAACCTTTCATCAACACTATCTCCTTGCATGCTTCTTTAGTTGCAACATATATATTCTGCTTCATTTACTGATGGATACTATCTTCTATAACTGAGAGACCCAACTGACTACAGCACTACCCAGCGTAAAGACATACCCTGTAATGCTTCTTCTGTTGTCAATATCTCATGCCAAATCTGAATATACGTAGCCTTATAGCTTGATTTTTGATCCTCCATAACAGAGCCTTACATCCATAGTACCTACCAGGTATCTAAGGATCCACTTCACAACTTCCAATGTTCCTTTCCGAGATTATTCATGAACCTGGTAACAACTCCCACTGCTTGAGCAATATCTGGCCTCCTACTCACCTTAGCATACATGAGGCTCCCAATAGCTGACACGTATGGGACTTTAATCATGTAGTCTCATTCCTCCTGCGTCTTTATACTTTACTCCTTAGAAAGCTTGAAGTGGTTGGGTAATGGAGTGCTAACCGGCTTAGCACCTCTCATACTGAATCAATTAAGTACCTTGGCTATGTACTCTGCTTGTGACAAAACTAGTTTCTTATTTTCTCTGACACGCTTTATCCTCATGCCTAGGATTTATTTTGCTTCCCTAAATCCTTCATGGTAAATTCTCTAGACAGTTGTCTTTTGAGATCTGAGATGTCCTTCATGCTTGATCCAGCTACAAGCATATCATCAACGTATAAAAAAAGGATGATGTATAGCGTATCAAACTTCTTCAAATAGCAACAGTGGTCTGCATGACATCTCCTAAAACCGTTTTTCGACATGAAACTGTCGAACTTCTTGTACTACTGCCTTGGGGCCTGCTTCAGGCCATATAGATTCTTCTTTAGTCTACACACCTTGTTCTCCTTTCCTGGTACCACGTATCCTGTCGGCCAATGCATGTATATCTCTTCTTTAAGGTCCCCATGAAGAAAAGCTTTCTTAACCTCTAACTGCTCTTGAGGTAAGTCCTCTATAACCACTATACTCAAGACCATGCAAATCGTAAACATTTTCATCACCGGTGAAAATATTTCAGTGAATTCGATACCTACCTTTTGTTGGAACCCTTTCACAACCAATCTGGTCTTGTACCGTTTCGAACCATGGTGCTCTTCCTTCAGTCTATAAACCCACTTATTATGAAGAGCTTTCTTACTCATAGGTAAAGTGACTAGCTCCCACGTACGATTGGACTCAAGAGAGTCCATCTCATCATCCATGGCCTACTCCTACTTAACCCATATATGTAACTGTAATGCCTCTTCAAAATACATTGGTTCACCATTATCTGTCAACAGTAGATAATATAAGGAGGGTGAGTATCAGACCTTTGGTCTCCTCTCCCGAGTAGACCTCCTCACAACCGGTGTCTGCGGCTCTGCCTCATTATGCTCCTGTGCATGCTCATCTTATGGCATTGTAACACTTGTGTCCAGTAACTCTTCCAACTCTACTAATTCTTTCTCATCGGCCTTATTTTGCTGCACACTGTCCTTATGCATAACTTTTTCATTGAAGACTACGTCTTTACTTATGATGATTTTTCTGTTCTCTGAATCCCAAAACCTGTAGCCAAAATCATGTTGCCCGTAACCTATAAACGTGCACTTCTTAGACTTTGCATCCAATTTGTTGCTATGCTCTACATCAATGTGAATATATGAAGTGCAATCGAACACTTTAATATGTGCAAGGTTCACTTCTTTCCCAATCCATGTTTCTTCTGGTAGCCCACTATCCAATGGTGCTGAGGGACTTCTATTGATGAGATATATGGCAGTATTCACAGCATCTGCCCAAAACATCTTAGGCAACCCTGCATGTAACCTCATGCTCCTAGCACGCTCAAGGATAGTCCCGTTAATGCGCTCAGTCACATCATTCTGCTGTGGTGTCTCTGGAATAGTTTTCTAATGTTTGATTCTATTTACTACACAATACTCCTCAAATCTCTTATCACAGTACTCTCCCCCATTATCTAACCTGAGACATTTTATTGTTTTACCTGTCTCGTTTTCTACCATTACTTTCTACTTCTTAAATACATTAAATACATCAAATTTATGCTTTATGAAATAGACCCATAGTTTTCTACTAGCATCATTAATAAAAGAAACAAAATAACATGAGCTACCGAGAGACGATACCTGTGCCGATCCCCACACATTAGTGTGTACAAGCTCCAACAGATGCGTCTTTGGAGCACGTCCTGTTTTCTTGAAGCTTACCATTTTCTTCTTGCCATACACGCAATCCTCATAGAATTCCAAGTCAATAGACTTTAGCCCTGGTAGCTTCCCTTTTGACAATAGCATTTTCATCATTTTCTCACTCATATCTCCCAACCTCTAATGCCATAACTACTCATTCACTCTAGTTGATGCGACTGCGAGTGAACTATACGATCCACAAGTCACGTACAAAGTACCTTCCTTTTTGCCTCTAGATATTACCAGGGCACTTTGTTGTGATATTTAAGGAATCACTAGTGAATGTCGTCACATATCCTGTATGGACCAACTGCCCCACTGAGATCAAATTTCATCTCAAACTCGATACATGTCTGACATCCTTCAATTTCAAAGTCATTCCGTCTTTCTAAACTCATATGAACATCTCCCTTTCCAATAATACTGCATTGCTCATCATCACCCAGGTAGACTCTCCTAAAGTCACCTGACACATAATCATATAGAACTTCCTTACATGAAGTGGCATGAAATGAAGAACCCGAGTCTATGACCCAAGACTCATTCTACGCATCAAGAGACAAGATCAATGCCCATGTGTCACTCTCCTCAGATAGATTCACTAAATCCTTTCCACCTTAAGAGTTTCCTTCTTGTTTTTTAAGCGCCCTGCAATCATGTTTCATGTGCCCCTTCTTTCTGCAATACTAACACCCGTCCTTGTCTTTCGGTCCCTTAGACTTCTTTCTCGACTTAGAACGTCCATGTTTATTGCCTCATTTGTTCAGCGATCTTCCTCTTCCTTCAACATTTAGAGCATTCCCTGAATCCTTTGAAACTTCTGATGCCTTTCTTCTAGATTCTTCACTAAGAATAAGACTGTCCACATCATCAAATTTTAACTTTGTCGACCTTGGAGAATTACTCATGGTAATCACCAAACCATCCCAACTGTCTGACAAACTGGATAAGACCAATAGTGCTCTGACCTCGTCATCAAAAGTGATTCTAGCAGATTCCAATTGGCTCGTAATTGTATTGAACTCGTTTAGATGTTCAGTCACGCTCCCACCATCTGACATCTTCATGTTGAATAGCTATTTCATAAGATGAACCTTGTTTGACGCTGAAGGTTTCTCATATATCGTAGCTAGAGCTTGCATTAATTTTTTTGTGGTCTTCACCTTGGATATATTGAAAGTGATGCTCTTAGACAAAGAGAGTCGGATCATTCCTAAATCCTTTCGATCCAATAAAGACCATTCATCATCTGTCATAGGTTTCTTCTCTTTTCTTCCTAGAGGAATATAGAGGTTCTTCTAATAAAGATAATCCTCCATTTGCATCTTCCAGAAGGCAAAGTTTGAACCTAATCAATTATAGTCTTCCTTTCTTCTGTCATCACTCCCACTTGAACTAAACCAATAGCTCTGATACCAGTTATTGCGCAGCACGCCAACAACACAAATGAACCGAGATCCAATCTCACGTCTCACCCACAAATGATAAACAAGAAGAAATATAATCTAGAAGTAGAATCCAAGTATACTAACAAACCACAAGACAGAATATACGTGGAAAAACCCCAACAAGGGTAAAAAACCATGGGTGCAAACTTTCACTACGAAGAAAAACGAGATTATAAGTAATATACTCACCTTGAACGTATAGAAAACCCTTAGCTTTGCATTAAAAAATCCTTTTTCATACCCTAGAATAACCCTAGGATTCATATTTATAGTTTAGGAAACTTCCATTCCACACCTCTGCAAAACCGCCTCAAAATTGCGCAGTTCGCACCAAATTCGCGTAGAGTCTGCGTAACCCTCAACTAGTTGAGCCAGGTCCTCGACTGGTCGAGCCCAAAAAATCGTACTTGCTAGACTTCGAGTTGAGCAGTCTCCTCAACCGGTCAAGCAGCACGGTGAAAGACTTCCGTTTTACAATGGGCGCATTGGTGTGCTGGCTCCACATCTCAACAATTTTAATTGTAAAAAAGAGGATATGAAATTATCAGAGACAGACACTGTACATGAACCCTCACACCCTGCTCCCTTCTTTCCCACCAACGCATCACATGTCGGACGTCCGAGCAGTTCAAAAGATTTGCCACACCATGAACATCATCCACTCGTTAGGTCGACTGCACTTCTATGTTGGGATCCGTTGATTTTGACCGTATGGCCTGCCTATCGAGTGGGCCAGCTTTATTTTATGGTGTGGCCCATGCTTTTAACGGCTTGGATGTTCCACAACTCTGCTTCTTTCTCTCGTATAACACAGATTTGCTCATACAAGAAGACAATCCTTCTTCAAAATCCTTGGATGATGTTTGGAACATGTGAAATCAAAAATTGCAAACAGCCCGTTTCTTTATTGCCTACCCAATGTTACACTACTTTTAAAAGTTGGTTATATCAAGCACTGATACACCTGTGGCATGCATGCATGAGATCCTGGCCGTTCATCTCTTGTTCTGTTCATCTTGAAACTGCAATTTAATACATTAGCTGATCCCCGACTTGATAGTTCCTGTTGCAAATCCTTGCGACTGACATGAGCCATGCCCAAGCCTTTAGGGCCTGTTTGGCCGAACGGATCCCATGGGATTAGGAGGGATGGGATGGATTTTAAGGTAGTGGATTGGTTTAAGATTCATGGGATTGCTATATCCCGGGACAAGTTCACCGAGTCTGTTTGGCACGCCCGGCATATCCCGGGATTTTACCTTCCAATCCCTTCCAATCCGTCCAACCAAACACGCCCCAGGCACGATTGAACGGGATTAGGGGGGGTGGGATCAATTTTAAGGTAATGATGGTGATGTCAGTGGATTGTTTTAAGATCCATGGGTATGTTATATTCCAGGACAAGTTCATTGGGTCTGTTTGGCTCGTTTGCAATATCCTGGGATTTTACCATCCCATCCCTCCTAATCCCTCTTAATCCGCCTGGCTAAACAGGCCCTTAATTCCAGGCTCAAATTAATGAAGAGAACAAACACTCTTTCCCGGGTCACTGTTTATAAAATCTGGGCCATGCAAAAGGTGGGCCACTCCATAGAATTCACCTGCAACAAAAGCCAGGATGGTCCATTCATCAGTTGGGCTACCGTGTCGAATTCAAGGAACAGTCGTTGGCCTTACCCTAGGTACAAGTGAGTTCTACCCTATGTACTTGTGGTGAAGCAATCTTTTGTACGGCTCCAATGTTTAAACAAGTGAAATGCTGGAAGGATGTGTGAAAAATCACATTAGACATGGCATGAGAACATTTATCTAAATAAAAGGTGTGGGGTGACCTGATCCAGAGCGGTCAGCCTCGGACATGGCTCATTGTCTCACCTACTCAAAAGGCAAACAAAAGCACCATAGGATAACTTATATAACTTGCCCATGACTCAATAAATCAGATGAATAGTTTTTTTTTTTTTCCTTTCAAACCTATGAAAAGATTAAAGAGAAACACGATACTGTCGCCTGTGAAAACAAAAATTCCATTTTAGTGACAACATACAATACACTGACAGCTTCCTTAAAAACCTTGAACACCCTTTAAACTACATTTTGCCTCTTATTTCCTGCTATTGGCTGTTTCTGTCTTAGGAACTTGAATATCATTTTCCTTCTAAACACAAGGCACGTGAATCCCAAGATTCCAAGAACAGCTAGAGTTATCTTTAAGTGGTTCCCATTTAGCAACTCCAGCAGTTCAAGCTTGCTGTTGTTATCATCGATGCAATCACAGCCGTGAGGGAGTTTTCGCTTGGGCGGATCTTTCACTGGGTCTAGAATGAAATCAAGGCTTGCAGCTTCATCTCCCAGCAAGATATGTGTGGCTTTGGATTTGTAACCAGGCATGGTGACCGTAACCGCATGAGAGCTTCATAGATCCAAGTCAGAACTCACCAAAAAAAATCAAAGAATAAGAACTAAGTTGACTATCCGAACTGAGTGGAATTTCTGCCCATTGCAACTTTTTTTTTTTTATTATTATTATTAGTATTTCAAGTAGCAAACATTTCCTTGAAATTTATCCACATTAATTTTCAAGGGCACTAGAAAATATCGACACTTATTTATATTAATACAAAATCCAAGTTCAATTCTCAAAGTTATTGGATGCATATTCCTACAAGAGGTTAAAACTAGAAGCTGAGAACTCGATTTCTGACCGACAATATTTTTGCAATTTTCTGACAGTATTTTCCAATTGTGCTTAGCGTAGCATTGCAAGCAGGAGAACTGTTGAAATGTCCATTTCCGAATAATGTATGGTGGTTAGGCCCAAAGAGCTGTGCTGGGAATGATTTTGTTGGCATTTGAACTGTGTTTAGTAAACATGTTGAGATCATCCTTTCCATTTTTGGTCAGATGGTGGTATGTTGCGTGCCTCCTTCGAGTAGCCTCTTCCTAGAAATCAACTGTTTGCAAATTCCTTTTGTGGGCCTGACCGTGTCCTTAATCATATATCAGCAGGTTCCCTGCTATTTTGTGCAGCCGACTACATGAGCATGACATGTCAGTATTCCATGCCAGCAGTTTGCCCAGAACCTAACCTATTTTGCTTTCTCACCCATTGTTTGGATGCGCATGCAATAGTCGTGGCCCGTCTCCAGGGAGTTGGGCGGGTTCCTTGTATAATCTGATCCCATGTGTGATTATCTAGGAGATCTGGAAGGGGAGAAACGAAGCAAAGTTTGAGGGTAGGCACCCCCCAGTCCAGGTTCAGATTGCCCGGGTCAGTGGGTGGCTCCAAGCCATCGCTAATAGGTGGTTCCCAGCTCGGCCCAACTTGTGGGCCAATAGTCGGCCACTGTCAGCCTCGGGATTGCTGCACCCCCTCTCTCGGCCAGAAGAGTCCAAGTGATTGAGTGGCTGAGTCCCCCCCGGTTAGTTCAAATTGAATGTTGATGGTTTGGCTAGGGGCAACCCAGGTATGACAAGGGTTGGAGGCATATGTAGAGGCGCAAAAGGGGTTTTCCATTTTGGTTTCCATGCAGGTTTTGGGGTGATGTCTAATACTGGAACAGAAATCAGGGCAGTGCATGATGGGCTCCTCCTATGCATTTCTAAGGGGCTGGTTAAGATTATTGTTGAATCTGACTCGCTCCTTGTGGTTAATTTTCTCTCGGGGCAGTCCATTTCAGGCTGGAAATGGCATTACTGGCAGTCCAGGATCTTTCGCCTCATGTCGAAAGGCCAGGTTTTGTTCCAACACATCTCCAGGGAAGGAAATGGGCCTGCTGACAAGTTGGCTAGAATGGGCAGCACCTCCTTGTTCCTCTCTTCTTCCGCCCTTCCCAGAGAGGTTAGGGGTCATATCTTCCTCGATAAGGTGGGCCTGGGCTCGATCAGAAGCTAGCCGATCAGCTTATGTGGAAGGGATAGGTAGTGTCAACCTCTTGGCTGACCCATCGTTTTCAGTTTCTGCTTCTGCTGGGGGTTTTCTCTAGCAGCAGCTCCCAGCAGGGTCTCGTGGTTCAGATTCTTTGGAGAGGCTAGTTTCAGTAGGTGGCTGTAGGTTTTGTTTCATTTTTCCTTTGATAGTTTTCTTGATATGATAGGTGAGGCCCGGCATTTTTGTGGTGCCCACCTGAAAGTGTGGGGGTGAGACCCCGTCTTTTGAAATATATATATATATATATATAGTTGTGCTCGGTTATATACTGGGTGGGATCGCATGTGAGTGGTGTCAATGAGCCTTGCCGTTTCTTCAAATTTTCTTCTGTTTGTTTAGGTTCACCCTGGAAAAGAATACAAATTTCCCTGAGAAACCAAAAAAGAGAAGGAAATTGATTGCCTTTTTTATTACCTTTTCCTCATTAAAAATTTAAATTAAAAAAAAAAAAAAAAAAAAAAAAAAAAAAACCACCCTCCAAAAAGCCTATTGAATGCAGATTTCCATGGTTACAAGAGACAGGTCTCGCTCTTGACCTTTGACCTTCTAATAATTCCATGGAAAACAATATTCATAAGTATAACCAATCAATGGAATTACTGTTGGATGTCGCAGTTTTCATCTCCTGATTCCATAAGGGTTTTCCATATTTTTAATTATTTCAATAAAGAAATAACACAGACAATGATAAGATGGAAATTTTCCAAGTTATTTCTATTTGTTATGGTTGAGGCAACTCAAGGCAAGAGTGCCACATGCATGCATGTCAAAACCAGGGCATAAATATGGTCAAACAAGGTAGGCACAGAGAGAAGCCATTTCTTTGGAATAATGGAGGAAACATATAACCCACCTTAGCTTCAGAAAATTTTGTTGGACTACTTAAATCTGTCATGAATCCTTCAACATATGGCAGCATGAAACTGGCTCAATAATGCACACCACTTTGTCCACTCAATAAAAGGATCAATGGACTTTATGGAGCACAAATCATGAGTGCAAAAGAGGGTAAAGATGCACATAGCCACAACAAACGTGGGCTTGTTGTGGAAGGACATAAGGCCAAAATTATACCATTTGCAGTCCTAACGGTAAAATTTGAGGCGCTATGAACTGGACAGATATCCAACGGATGAAATCAGATGATCAGTTTCATCCAATCAGTGTGGTTTCAGGCTATGTTCCATCCATAACTCCATGATTTTGAACAGTCTGGATTGACATACACTATTGCACATGGTAATGTGATGAGTTAAGTAGTCTGCATAAATGGCACGAAACACACCATTACCTTTGCCCTTTAATCATCATCATCATAGCTTTCTTGCAGCCAATGTTTTAAGTATCAACAATATTGACTGATATATACCACAACATATCTTGCGTCCCACCTGTGCGATACGAAAAATACAAGTAGTGGGATATATCCCACATGTTCGATCCGATGAGCATTTTTGATTTTTGATACTTTTTTTCCCTTTTCTTTCTGTAAATCATATTAAATCAATGTCAAATTGTTGCAAATTTATGATTTTTTAAGTTTTAAATGAAAATCATAGATTGGGAGCTTCAATTTCGAGATTTGGAGGAGATAGGCTGAGTTGTAGAAAATTAAAAATAATAATAATAATAATAATAATAATAATAATAATATGGTGATTCTTCTTTTACTTTTGAAAGTATTGCTTGTGTTTCCACATGTTTTCTTTTACACTTACAAATTATATAAATAGACTTTGAATATACTTGCATCAATTTAGTTAGACAACGCATAGATTAGGACCACATACAAAGAAAACCAATTATGTGCACTTGTTTTTTGTAATGTTTGATTTATTAGTGTATATTGATGTCTTTTTTAACAATCACTGAAGTTTCATTAAAAATTTCGACCAATTTCCCAATGTTTTCCCATGTTTCCAACAATATCCCAAGGGTGAGCCACATAATGTGATTACAATATTTTGAACACTGCTTGCAGCTATTTGGGGACGGCTTTACAAATTAACCCTTAGTTATCCCTTCAATCATCAGGGAATTATAAGATCCCTGGATCCTTAATTCATCCAGAGTACATTCGGGTTTTCAGTTCTGGTAAGTTCAGTCCATGGTTCGGTAACACAGCCCAATGGGCTATCGTGCACCACCATGCATGGCCCATTGCCCACAACTTCTCGGATTGAAAGATCCTAACCAGCAGTTTTGGGATCTTTTCAGTTGAATGTGGGCAGCTGCTCAATCCTCTTCTTAACCATCTAAGCCTCAAATTGAAGGGTTAGGATTGTCACATGGAGATTTTCGGGCCATAGTCCATTGTGCCCATAGACAATAACCTGGATTACTAAACCATGGGCTTCACTTATCAGGTATGTAAACGCACAGGTCAAGGATCATATAATTCCTTTTATAATTAATGTATTAGAATTTTTGAATTCGCCAAAGCATATTGCCAGTTAATGGTAACACGAGTTGGAGATTTCAATTGGAAGATAAAAATGAAGACAGAGAGCCCAGCCTGGCCTTAGACCCCAACCTCGTGGGCAATACAGACAGAGAGCCACCTGAATTGACACAGCTAGTCAGTTAAGCCACCTCGACCGTCAGTCCCAGCAAAATGGGCAAGGGTCTCCTTGCGTCGGCCAGCCCCAGTAAGCAGACGAGTCATGAGATCGCAACTTCGGAACTTGGGGCTTTCAGGAAATGGAGGCTAAAACGGAGGGACGAGATGACAAAAGGTTTAGTTAATAGATAAAATTATAGTTTGGAATGTTCGCGGTTTCGGAAATCAGAGGTCTATCAGGACGGTGAAGAAGCTGGCCTCCCACAACCCCTGGTTGGTGGCCTTAATGGAGCCAATGCTCGGGACGAGAAGAGAATTGGAACCGGGCGCAAGCTTAGATTCCACTCCTCGTGTTCAAATGCTACAGCAGGAGAAAAGATTTGGATATTCTTTAGTAGTCTAATATCGCTTTCTGTTCATTGCATATCCTCCCAATCTATCACTGTAATCATTCATCATCAAAATTTTCATTCTCCGATAAATCTGACATTTGTGTATGCCAGCTGTGACAGATGCATGAGAAGAGTTCTTTGGCAGGAATTGGCGGATTTTTCTAGCTCTCTTCAAGGCCTTTGGGCGGTGAGCAGAGACTTCAATGTGGTTTCTAGCTCCGCCGAAAGAAGAAGTAGAAGACCGCTGGACCTCCCCAGTTCAGAGGAGTTCGTGGATGCGATCAACAATGCAAACCTCTCAGATGCAGGATTGCGGGCCTTAGGTTTACCTGGTGCAACAACCAAGAAGGTGCTTTAAGGGTTTGGGCAAGCTTGACAGAGTTCTCGAAAATGACGCCCGGCTCTTTGCTCTCCCCTCTTTCTACGTGGAACACTTGGCTCGGATCAACTCAGACCATGCTCCACTATTGTTGTCCGCTCCCCGTCAACCTCCTTCCTCGCCTCGGCTGTTTAGATTTCAATGCATGTGGGTGCATCACACAGGTTTCAAGCTCGTAGTCAGGCAGGCGTGGAACTCAGTCGACTCCTCTCATCCGATTTCCAACACCCTGCTCAAACTAATATATGTAAAGAGGGCGCTTAGATTATGGAATGAAGAAGTCTTTAGTAACATCTTTGTGCAGGTCAAGGTAGCTAAGCGTATTCTTGCTAACCTGGAATCGCAGATGCAAGATGCGCCAGCCCAAGATAATTCTGTCAGCGGCTGGAATCTCCGGATAGTTGCAGCTACGGAGGATCTTAGGCGCCTAGAACTGATGGAAGAAATCTTCTAGAAACAGAAAGCCAGACTCTCCTGGCTGAAAGAAGGTGACAGGAACACAAAACTCTTTCACTCCTCAGCCATTGAGCATCAACCCAGATTGTCTATCAAATTCATCCATCTGGAGGACGGCAATCGTCTGGAAAATATGTCAGATATTAAATCAGCTACTACTCGCCATTTTGAAGATCTGTTCTCGGCTGGCAGTTCAGTTTTGGATCTGGAACTGTTGGATGTAATCCCTCATTCCCTTTCGCAGGTTCAGAATGATAGGCTGATGACCCTGTCCTCGCTTCAAGAAGTTCACGATGTGGTTAGGTCTATTCCCCCAGATGGTGCTCCCGGTCCAGATGGTTTCACTGGCAGTTTCTTCTTGTCCTGCTGAGACACGATAAGGGTTAAACTCCTCAAGGCAACGACTCACATTTTTCAAGGCAGCTCCTTCCCGAGGGCCATCTCTGCCACTCTAATTTGTCTAATCCCAAAGATAGCTACCCCAAAATCATTCGTTGACTTCCGACCCATCAATCTCTACAACTATCTTTACAAGATCATTGTTAGCATCATTTCAGCTAGGCTGAGCGAAGTTCTCCCCGTGCTTATCTCGCTTGAATAGGGAGACTTCGTGAAGGGCAAATCTATGGTGGAAAGCATTGCGCTAGCCTAGGAGATGGCAAGGGATCTCAATAGGAAAGCTCGTGGGGGCAATATAATCTTAAAGCTGGATATGGAGAAAGCTTACGATAGGTTGGACTAGCAATTCTTGAAGCAGGACCTGCTGAAGTTTGGTTTCAGTATTCCCTGGGTTTAAATGGTAGAAAAATGTTGGAACAACGCTTGGTTCTCGATTCTCATCAATGGAGAAGCAGCAGGTTTTTTCAAGTCTGCTAGAGGCATTCGCTAGGAGGAACCCCTGTCCCCTAGCCTATTCATCCTGGCGGTTGAAATACTTAGTAGGGGTTTAAATCATCTCTTGCTTCAGGGGAAGTGCGCTCATTTAAGCCTCAGGAGGGGATGTAAACAAATATCTCACCTCTTTTATGCTGACAATGCATTGATCTTCACCAATGGTGGCAAGAAGTCCCTTAGAGCGCTCCTGGCCTTTCTGGATAATTACCAGCGTGCCTCAGGGCAGAAAATCAATCTCTCTAAGAGCGCGTTTTTCTACCCCAACAAAATCGCGGTCTCTAGAATCAAGGTCATTGAAAGATCAATGGGCCGAGATAGCTATTTGTCAATCTAACTTGACTTATCTTGGGGTCCCGATAGCTTTTGGCAGGGTGAAACCGAGCGCTTTCCTCCCTTTGATCAGTAAGATAGAGGGTCGTATTAATGGCTGGCGCGCCCGCTGTCTATCCTAGGCAGGCAGGCTTGTCCTCGTGCGGCATGCTCTTGGTAGCATCCTCGTCCACTCTTTAGCTGCCACCCTCATTCCTAGGTAAGTGTTGTCTGCTTTGGAGCGCCACTTTGCAGATTTCTTGTGGGGCTGGTCTGAAGGTAAGAAGAAGCTTCATTGGGTTTGTTGGAAATTAGTCTGGCTTCCGAAGTCAGAAGGTGGTTTGAGCATTAGGTTACTGTCTGATTTTATGCAAGCTCTCAAGTTGAAGCTAGCATGAGCGGTCAGTTGCAATGAAAAGGCCAGCCTTTAGAAGGATTTCATGCACTCCAAATATCACATGAATCTCTCTGATCTGAGCCAGTTCAGACCCTCAGAAATTGCCTCCCCGCTGTGGAAGAGCTGCTGCCCTTGCTGGATCGCCAGGCTCACTGGCATATCAATTGGGGCTCCTACAAGTTCTAGCTCGATAATTGGACGGGTCTAGGGCCGCTGATCCATCATGCGTCTCAGCGGGTGCCTTCAGATCTCCTAGCGACCAAAGTTAATCATGTCTTTGGGGCAGCTGGCCCTCTCCCTCCTCCTCAGTGTATGATTTCTTGCCCCAGCATATCGTGGATTACTTATTTCAGGTCGGCTTCTTCATCTCAGATAACCCGGACACCCGCATTTGGCCGCTTACTTCTAGTGGCGAATTCTCGGTCAGCTCAACCTGGAACCTTTATAGGTTGAATCACCTAAGTAAAGAGTGGTCTCGTTGGGTTTGGCATGCCAACCTACCACCTAGAATGTCAATGTTTGTCTGAAGACTCCCGCACAAGGCTATTCTAGTGGATGTTGAAGTTCAAAAACGAGGTGTCTCTCTTGCTTCCTGTTGCGATTGCGGCCCTTATCTCTCCCCCAGTTGCCGATCAATGGAATCCCCGGAACATGTCTTCATCAGCAGCCCGCTAGCATCGTCGGTTTGGGCGCATTTCCGCGGTATTTTCAGGATCGTGACAAACCCATATCCATCTAAAGAGGGCATGTTGGCTACTTGGTGGAACCCCACCCATAACAATTTCAGAATCTCACCTCTTCAAAAGATTACCCCTCGTGTTATCTTATGGCAAATCTGGAAAGCTTACAACGCTGCCAGATTCGACAGAAATCAGATCCAAGCTTCGTCCATCCAATCCATTATCATTCGTTGCCTTGCCTCTCTCACATGCCACTTCCCTGCCCGCCCCCTAGCAAATCGACCGTGGCTATTTTGGGAATTCAGTCATCTACCCATTCCAGATCAACTATATCCGTTGTCAGGTGGAAGAAGCCAATTAGGGGTGGGCCAAGCTAAACGTAGATGGGTTGGCCAGAGGTAATCCGGGACCCTTTGGCGGTGGCGGCATTTGCAGAGGCGACAAGGGTGAATTCATTGTTGCATTCACGTCCGGGTATGGGCTCGCTTCCAACGTTTATGCCGAATTGAGAGCAATCTTTGACGGGCTGTCCCACTGCACCCAGCTGGGCCTTCAGCACATTGAAGTAGAATCGGACGCCAGACTCGTTGTGGATTTTTTAAATGGGACAGTTAAGCCCAGCTGGAAGTGGTCCTACTGGGTGGCCAGGATCTAGAGGTTTGCCTCATCCGGTCAGGTGAAATTTTCTCACACTCTTAGAGAAGGGCATGATCTAGCTGATGGTATGGCAAGGTTGGCCAGCAGCTCTCAGATGAATTCTTTGATAAAGCAGTTTTCCCTCCTCCCTCGCCGTATTAAGGGCAGTCTATTCCTTGACAAAGTGGGGCTCGGGGCAGTGCGGCTTGGCCAGATGGAATCCCCCAGTGGGTAGAGTGATCCAATAGCTAATCAGTCCCTATTTTCCGTTTTTTTCAATTGCTCTCTGGATCTTCCTGTTCTTAGAGTCTTTACACTAGGCTTCATTTCGGTCCTTTTATCTGGATGAAGCTCGAATGTCCTTCTTGTATATCTTGTTCGTTGTAAAATCCTTTCGTGTGAATACAACAAAGCTTTTTGAAAAACCAAAAAAAAAAAAAGAAGATAAAAATGAATAATCCATCTACATCCATTGGATATCTCGTAGTAGCGGGATCGGACTCTTCTACTTCACGGACTAGCTATACCTACTGTTTCTATTTTGGGAACATTGGGCCCACTGTATTGTATGGTTAATGTGAAATTCACTCCGTCCATCAAGGGTTGGGTTGGGTTGTTGCTCAACCCCTGACACAACCCAAGGTTCATATACCTCAACCCTAACCCAGCTCAACCCAGCCTTGGGTTGGGAATTCTCAACCTAAACAGGCTCATCGAGCTTAGTCAGGTAGATATATGCTAATATTTTTGTTATTACATTAATTTATTATATTTCAATGCACATCTTATTTTTTTACATGTGATTTTATTAATTATATATGTAATTATTTATTATAAATAATTTCATTTTTTCTAAACAAATAAGCTAAAATATAGGACGACTACTCTAAGAATTGTGGTATGTAGAGAGAGAAATCCAGCATATCTTGTTAGCTTGAGTCATGGAAAATGATGTGGATCAATGAGACCTTAAAGCATTGAGATATCTTGTGACATCAAAACAGACGATCCATGCTGAATTATAATTTATAAGTTACTTATTTATCGGTCGGGTTTGGATTGAATCGGGCAACCCAAGACCTAAGTTTCATGGAGTTGGTGTTTATTTACCCAAGCTCCAGACCAAGCTTAAACATCCTGTCTGAGCCCATTCCAATGTCAGGTCAGTTTTGGGGCCAGTCGGATTGAACCCGCAGACTTTCAGCCTTATCAGGTGTACCCGGGTGTTCCCGGTGACGCCATAAATAAACCTTATCCACAACTCACGTGGGCCAAAATACAGGTAACGATGAGAGGATGGGACGTCACGTCCCAATCATAGGTTTGTGTGAGGGGCCACAATGGTGTAGATATTTCACCAAACCGGTTCATGGGATGGGACTCATGGAGATGAAGGGAATAAGAAAAAATCTGCTTTATCCAAGACTCAGGATTATCACGAGATGGGACTCATCGAGTCCCTGAAAATTCTATCGTGTCCCGTGTTTTTTGTAAACCAGTAGTAATAGAGGCTTCAAATCCATATGACGTCCAACAAAAGGTAGTGTTGTTGTCAGTTAGATTTGTAGATCCCACCATCATGCACGGGTTATATCCACATCATCCATCTATATTTCAAGATCATTTTAAGTTATGATCACAAAAATCAGATAGATCTAAAGCTCAAGTAGACCACACTACAGAAACTAATGGGAATTGAAGGCATTGAAAACTTCTTGACAGCTATAGAAGTTTTGAATGAAGCCGATATTTGTGTTTTCCTTTTATCTAGGACTGTGTGAACTTGTGAACAAGTTGGATGGCAAATTAATATCAAGGTGGGCCCTAGAAAGGTTTCAATGGTCAGCATCATTGTCCTCGTTGATTTTCACGGTGTGGTCTGTGTAAGCTTTGGATCTACCTCCATTTTTGGCCCAAACCATAAAATAACCTCACAAAATGAATGGATGGTATAGATATAAGACATACATCACAGCAGGTTCCACAAAAGTTGTTAACATTATCTCAACCGTAAAAAAGTATGCTTGATTTCTCCAACATCCTAAGATTGTGGATTTTTCGTTGCATCTATGCTCAATCCAATCATGGCATACAATGTAATAACATGTCCTTTCAAACTATCGGATTTCAAGACAATCCCTGACAGTGAATAATCAATATTGCACCAAACCATGTGGAGCCCAACAAATATATTTTTGATTGTATATCCACACCATTCATCTCTCTTTCTTCTTTTTCTTTTTTTTAAATCTCATTTTAGGATGCAAATCTAAACTTTAAGAAGATCAAAATCAACTCGTTGATAACGTCCGGTAGACCATACCACTAGAAACAATGACGAATGACCATTAAAAAACTTTTATGGGCCATAAAAATTTTAGATGAAGCTGATCTTTGCATTTTTCTCTTCATCCATGTCTTCTTGATGTTAATGCAAAATAAACATTACGAATAACCTTTACGATGGATCCTTTGGAATTTTTAATGGTAAGGCACTCAATCACCATTGTTTCCTTTGGTGTGGTCCACTAAGATTTATGTTTGCTTAATTTTTGGGACCGTGTTCTAAAATGGGCTGGAGAAATGGATGGACAGCATGGATATACAACAAATCATCAAGGTGGGCCCTACTGTAAGGGTAACACCTAATCTGCTTGCTATATGGTATTGAAAGGGATATTGAGTAGAAAATGGTACTCGAATTCTGTAGTAACTGCCCCATGAACCACGTCGGTGCTGCAGAAGCTCTCCCTGCCCAGCATGATGTATGTGCATGTTTTATCCTAGCCACTCAGCCATATTTCCATATTATTTTAGAGTATTAGTCCAAAAATGAGTCAGATTCAAATCTCAGGTGGACCACACCATAAGAAACAGTGGTGATTGAGTGACCACCATTAAAAACCTCTTGAGAGCCACAAAAGTTTTGGATCAAGCTGATATTTGTGTTATCCATTCATGGAGGTCTGTGTGATCTAATCAACAGGTTGGATAACAAATAAACATTACAGTGGGCCCTAGGAAGTTTTCAACGAAGTGCATTCATTCACCACTGCTTCTTATGGGGTGGTCTTGAGTTCACCCGTGATGATTTGGGTTCAATCTGTTAGATGATTATACTAGTGAAGTCGCTGCAATTTTTGGACTCAAAGACGAATGCCTTCCAAATTAATGGCTCTGGTCAGCTTGATTCAAAACTTTGGTGGGCCCAAGAAGTTTTCAATGGAAGCCGTATCCAACTTTGTTGTTCCCGGTGGTGTCGCCCACTTAAGTTTTAGGATGCCCTGATATTTCAGCGTGCGGTGTGTGGATCCATGTTTGTGGGGATAACCGTGATGTATGCACCGTGCGTGCATCCACGCCGTTCATCCATTTTGACAACCCATTTTAAGCAGAGGGACGACACTAATGGAAACCATAGTGATTGGCCATTAAAAACTTTTCGTGGGCCACAAAAGTTTTGGATGAAGTTGATATTTGTGTGGTCTCTTAATCCACGTCTTTTTTATCTTGTTAACAGCTTGGATGGAAAATAAACATTCGGGTGGCCCCCGAGAAGTTTTTAATGGTGGGTATTCAATCACCAATGTTCCCTGTGGTGTGGTACACTTAATATTGGATCTGTTTCATTTTTTTGGATCGTGCCCTAAAGTGATATGTCAAAACGGATGAACGGCATGGATGTAAGTTACATAAATCATGGTGGGCCACAGTCAGGGATCCTCCGACCTAGCTGGATACGGGGATCCACTGAAGCCGCGCCCGATATTTGGGCTCACGTCTAACATGAAATAGCGCCGACGATGGACCGAGTTGATGCCCCGCACGCATCATGGTGGGTCCCGCAGACTCTTTTGTTGCAGGGAGCGGATTAGGTGCGGCCCTGACGGTGGGGCCCACCTTGATGTATGTATTGTATATCCATTTTAGGGCATGAGCTGAAAAATGCAGCAGATACAAATCTCACGTGGACCCCACCATATCCACCGTTAAAAACTTCTTATGCCCACCTTAATGCCCACTGTAATGTTTATTTGCCATCCGATAGGGTCCACAATATATGGATAAAGGGCAAAAACAAACATCAGCTTGATCTAAAGCTTTTGTGGCTGTGAAAAGTTTTTAATTGTCAATCACACTGCGGGGCTTACATTGATACATGCGTCGTGTAACCATGCTGTTCATCTGTTTTGGCAACTCATTTTAGGGCATGAAACCAAAAACATGCAGCAGGTCTAAATCTAAGGTGGACCAAACCTTAAAAAATAAGGGTAATTGAACATAGAGCTGGGTATGAACCGACTCGTCCAACTCGTTTGGACCGACTGGACTCGAACCAAATGGCTGAGTTGGTTTAAACCAAGTAGGCTTCGCCCGATCCGTATTCAAACCAAGTCAAGTGCGAGTTACCGGCCGGTAACTCGACCTGAAACTTGATCTGTCAAAAATGACCCGATTCGAAACCCGACCGACTCGGGTTGTTGGGTGTGTGTGTGTGTGTAGGGAAAAGGTTCTATATGGTAGAGCTCATGGGAACTTCCCATGAGGTTGAGATGTGTGTGCCCCACTGTTATGCGTGCCGAACATCTACCCCATCAGGCAGATACAACATTCCATGGTGGGCCTCGTGCTTAAAAATCAAGTCAATCCATGACTTTTGTGGGCCACACCACATAGTTATCCTCCCATTAAAACATTCATAATCATTTGTTGGGCACACCGAGGTGTGGTTAACAAATCCACGCCATCCATTATGTGTGTTCCACTTGTACGAGGGGTCAGAATAAGTTTCAGATGCATCCAAATTTTAGGTGAGCCCTACCAAGTGTTTTTATATGTTTTAGGCATGTCTTTACATTATTTTAGATGGCATGGCCCACCTGACTTCCTTATATGGCTGATTTTTGAGATATCCCATCATTTAAAGGGGATCCATCAAATACATGGTGTTGATGTTCGACACGCATAACGGTGGAGCCCACACAGCTCGACATCATGGGAAGTTCCCACGAGCTCGACCATATAGAACCTTCTCCTGTGTGTGTGTGTATAAAATTCATAATCATCTCTACCCTACTTGCTGCACGCATCGATTCCGAAAAACCCAACGCCTTTCCGTCCGACACCAATCGGCCGTCCCATCCCGTGCAGCAGCCACCCTCCTCTCTCTCTCTCTCTCTCTCTCTCTCTCATGTCTGGCAAGCGGCAGCCAGTAGCCCACGAGGTGCTTTTTTTAAATAAAAAAATGTCAGGAGGATGGACTACACATAAGAAATGGTGGAGATGGAAGGAAGTGGGTTGCATATTGAGTAACTCAGTACAAGTACACCCTGATCCATAGCTCAAGTGGTAGAATGAGTGAAAGACACCTCGTTTCAACACTGAGGTTTTGGCATCAATCCCTAGTGGGGGTGATGAACAGTGAGTTGGAACTGACAGTGGGGTGTACTAACAGGCTAACAAAAAAAAAAAAAACTTCAGTACGAGTAAACTCTATGAGGTCCACCATGATTTATACATTTTATCTCCCCAGTCCATCCATTTTATCCTGATCCGAATCGGTGCCAACTCGATCCAACTTGGTATTTTTGATCGGGTCGAACTTGGTTTGGATCAGGCCAGCCTAGACCTGGACTTGGATCGAATCATGCATGCTGGACTCGGTACCGAGTCCGATCGAGTTTGGGTTTGGCATTTTTCAAAACCGGATGGAATACAGTTGGACCTAACTCGGTCCCACTCGACTTGATGCCCACCTCTAATTGAACGCCCACAATTTAAAGCTTCTTGAAGTCCACCGTAAATTTTATTTGCCATCAAACCTGTTGAGTCACACAGACATGAACGAAGGGAAAACAAAAATATCAGCTTGATCGTGGCCCACAACAAGTTTTTAATGTTACTCACAACTGTTTCATGTGGTGTGGTCCACCTGTGATTTTTATCTGCTGCAAATTTTTTATATTATGCCCTATAATAAGCTGGTGAAACGCATGAATGGCATGGATATAATACATATAATCAAGTTGGGCCCCTCAATCAGGGATCCACCGAAGCCGCGTCATTTGTGTCCTTCGTTGCATGGGTTCCCTGCAAGTCATGGAAATTCGCGTCCAATAGATATCCATTATACCAGGGATGCCATGTGGTGGGAAGTTTCTGCTCTTAGATGTTAGGTGGGGTCCACCGTGATGTTTATAAGAAATCCACCCCGTCCATCATATTTATCAGCTCATATTAAGCCATGAGTCAAAAAATGACACAGATCTAATAGTAAAATGAGCAGCAAAAACTGAAAAAGCAAGTAGGAAAATACGCAACGTTGATACAGATGATGATCTCTCACACGGAAACGGATTGGCTACTCCCCCTGCCACCAGCCAATGGCTGGTGGTCGGTGCTCTGTGGGCCCACCATGATGTACGTGTTTCATCCACGCCATCCATCTATTTTTCTAGATATTTTATGATATGAGACCAAAACTGGGGTATATTAATCCAATCTCAAGTGGACCACATCACAGAAAACAATGTTAAATGAACTTCGACCATTAAAAACTTTTTGGGGGCCATAAAAGTTTTGGATCAAGATGATCTTAGTTTTTTCCCTTCATCTGGGTCTGTATGACCTAATCATTGGATGTCAAATAAATAGTACAGTGGGCCTTAGGAGGATTTTAATGGTGGATATCCAATCACTATTGTTTTCCTGTGGTGTGGTGTGGTCCACTTGAGATTTATATTCCTATCATTTTTTTATCAAGCCCTACAATGATCTTTAAAAATAGATAAACGGAATGGATGAAGCACATACATCATGGTGAGGCCCACAGAGCACCGACCATCAGAAGCGGATTGCGTACTGAGTAACTCAATACGCCTAGCGTACTGAGTATACCCTGTGGGGCCTACTGTCATTCATGAATTTCATCCGTTCCGTTCATCCATTTTTATAGATAATTTTAGGGGTTCATCCAAAAAATGAATGATATCAAAAACTCAAGCGGAACACACCACATGAAACAGTGTGAATTGAACATCTACCGTTGAAAAGTTCTTGGGGGCCACAAAAGTTTTAGATTAAGCTTATATTTGTTTTTTCCCTTCATCTATGTCTGTATGATCTTATAAAATGGTTGGATGACAAATAAACACCACTGTTGGCCTTAAGAATGTTTCAGTGGTAGAAATCAATATTTCTACTGTTTCATGTGGTATGGTCCACTTGAGCTTTTGATATATTTAAATTTTTGTCTCAACCCCTAAAATGATCTGAAAAAACGAATGGACGGTGTGGATAAACTACATGCATTCATGATGGGCCCAACAAAGTTTACTTAGTACGATAAGAGCGTACTGAGTAACTCAGTACGCAATCCGATTCCCCAACCACCAGCCACGGGGCTGGTGGCAGGGGGAGTAGCCAATCCGTTCCCCTCTCACACACAATCAATTGGATAATAATGGGATGCAGATTGTGTACTACCCTCGCCTGTCCCTAACTCCGAACGAGCAGTTCTGTGGGTGGGCCCACCGTGATGTATCTGTACATCCAAACTGTCTATCCCTTTTCTCAAATTATTTTAAGTCATCAAAAATGAGGCAGATATAAGATCAAATGGATCACACCACAGATGACTCTTGCATTTAGGACCTATTTGGCCGGTCGGATTAGAAGGGATTGGATGGTATTGGAAGGGATTGGAAGTTAAATCTCGGGATTAGCCGAGCATGCCAAACAGAGTCGGTGATCTGATCCCAATCCCATGGATCTTAAGACAATCCACTAACAACACCATCATTACCTTTAAATCTCATCCAATCCACACTAATCCGTTCAAATTTGCCTAGGACGTGTTTGGTTTGAGGGATTGGAAGGGATGGGAAGGTTTAATCCCGGGATTGGTCGGGCGTGCCAAACAGACTAGCAATTTAGGGATACAGCAATCCCATGGATCTCAAGACAATCCACTGACAACATCATCATTACCTAGAAATCCATGCCATCCACCCTAATACCATTCAATCCCTTCCAATCCACTCGGCCAAATTGGCCCTTAATGCAACTGACAATTAATGCCTCGTGCATTTTAATGCAACTAAGCTTATCATTTGGTGTGGTCCAATTGATCGTTGGATCTACCTCATTTTTGTTTCGATGCCTTAAAATAATCCGATAAAAGGGATAGACAGTTTGGATGTACAGATACATCACGGTGGACTCACCCACAGAACTGCCCTTTCGGAGCTAGGGACTGTTGGAAATTATACAGATTAATGTATTTCTGTATAATGTGGAAACCGAAAATTGCAAAATAATCAAAAATCAAGACAGGCTGAAGCACGTCTGAAACGCTGTCCTTAAAGCGTTATTTGCCCCTACTCAAATGAATTGAGTATGCTGATAAGTTACAGGCAAACAACTTCTAGGATACGACGAGCCTGGAGTGGGTCTGTGTTCAGCAAACACGAAGGCCTACAAAATAGAACTCAATTACACACTTTCTGGCAGTATTATAGTATAAAGGAAAAAAATTACAAGAGAAGAAGAAAAGAAGAGAAAAAGTAGTTTCGACTTCTGCACAGGTCAGTTCAAATCTTCAGCCACTAGTTCAGTTGAACCGTCCTAGACTACACCGCTAGTCTGTTCTTCAAGCTAAGATTTAAGTATTGCTACGTTCCTGGAAACACTAGAATATATGAGTGGAGAGAGGCTGGCTGTCTTAGTTCGTACGGGTTTGCTGGAGTGAGTTTAAATGGATTGGAAACCTATTCAGGTCCTCCTTTTATAGGCTATGGTAGATAGGAGGTTATGGTCCACAGACTTAAATTCCATTAAGTCATTTCTGGCTGTTGGAAAACTAGCAGTTTTATGGCCATTTTCTGACTATTGTGCATGAGCAATTAAGCTGCTGCATGCTAACTGTTGTGAGACAACAGCTAGCCGTTTTCTAGCTGTTGGGCTAGCCATGCAACAGTTACAGCTAGACCCTACACTAATGGCTCAGCTATTACAGTTTCTACTGCAACAGCTCTTTTCAGTCCCTCTATTTATACCGAGAGATTTCTCTCCCAGTCCTTTAGTCCATCTGCGACACGATGCGAACATGCGAAGTGCAAAGCGCGCCACTAGCGCCTCTACAACCACACTGCCTCACATGCCCACGCCCTCGCACCGTGCCCGTGCCCGTGCCCGAGTCCGAGTCCAAGCCCGAGCGCGCGCGGAGGTGTTCCAGTGCGTAAGTCCATATTCCACGGACTGCGTAGGTAAATATTATAATACTCCACATCCTTCATATAAACCACAGTTTTTCTCTTCTCTTTTTCACGTGGGACTATTCTCCAAAACCCACAGAAAAGTATTTTTCAAAACAACTTTTTATATATTATATATTATTTTAATATTTAAAATATATTTTATTAAAATCAATATTTTTTGCAATAGGGACGAGCGAGGTTAGTAAGCAGTCCGTGTCATAAAGATGATATCAGTCAAAAAAGACGTCTAACCGCGATTTGCTGTAGCAATCTTCTCAGCACCGACATTATCACGTAGCCCAGTCAGTCAAATCCGAAGAAGTCATGATCCACGAATTTTCGTGCATTTAATTGTCAACACGTGATCTTTAAATAACATTCAACCTGTCTAATCCGTTGGCACGACAATTACAAATACAGGACGCAAAAATTAGGCAATCCTCTCATCATGTGGGCGGATTGGCTGGTGTAGCATACATCACTAGTATGGCTGATGTGTTGACGTCACCAAGTTTCATGGGTCCTATCACGATGTAAGTGTTATATCCCAACCGTCCTTCAATTTCGCGAGATCGTGGTAAAGCTTGAACTAAAAAGTAAGAAAGATCCAAAGATCAAGTGGACCACAGTACAAAAGGTAGCAGGGAATTGAATCGTCTACCCTTGAAACCCTTTTGGGGTCATTTAAGTTTTGGATCAATATGATATTTGTTTTTCATCTTCATCCAGGTCTGTGTGACCTTATGAGTAGGTTGGATAGAAAATAAACGGTATAGTGGGTGCAACGAATGTTTTAACGGTGAGAATCATTATCTTATTGTTATTTGTGGTGTGGTCACTTAAGATTTGGATACGAATCATTTCTGGTGTTGTACTCTTAAATGATCTCGAAAAATAGATTAATGGTGTGGATATAATAAATACAAAATTTTGAGGGACATTTAACTTTGATCTCCTTTAAACCATTCGTACAACTTAGAGCTTGAGAAGCGGCAGCACTCGACTTCGCAAGACACGTATCTACAGCAGCCAGATTGCTGGTGTGTGGTACGCCAGCCAATTCGCTTCTGTAGAAAACAACGGACAGCCGTCAATCTGGTCAAGTACAGGCATGGCCCACTAGTGCGTGATCAGCCTCATTTTTCCACCATATACTTTTCATAATGACAGAACCTGTTCGACGAGCAGATTGTCACCCGCACGACACAAATCCAAGCGGATTGGCTGGTGTACCGCACACCAGCTAGTGTGGATACACTTTAGGGCGGAAAGACAGGCGAATTCAACCCACATGTGACCAACCAGACATTGGGTTGGGCCCGTGCAGGATATATGGGGTTTGGCCACGAGCGTGGGCTCTATGAACACTAGCCCTATAAAGGTTGAGTCAGGCTTGAGTTGAGATCTTTGGTTGTTCAACCTAACTTAAACCAATAAATATATAAGTTATAAATAATAATTGAGTATAGATTTTATGTGTTAAAGGCATAAGAAATTTCAATGCTATCGGGTCTCATTGGTCCACGCCATTTTCAATGACTTAAGTTAACAAGATATGCTGGATTTCTCTCTCTCAAATGGATTGCATACTACACAACACAACTTTAAAAGAGTAGTTTTATATTTTACCTTGTTTGTTTATAAAAAAATAAAATTCTTTACCATAAATAATTACATATATACTTTATAAAATTATAGGTAAAAAAATAGGACTTGTATTGAAATATAATAAAGTAATGTAACAACGAAAATATTAGCGTCTATCCACCCAACCAACCTTCAGTTGGACTTGTGTTGAAAATTCTGAACTTGAGATGGTGTTAGGGGTGAAGTATAGAAACCTTGGGTTAAGATAGGTTGAGTGACCCGACCCGGCCCAACCCGACCTGCCTGACTTTCATCCCTAGTAAGCTCGTTGTGAAGGCGTGCGCTGATGTTCTTCAAACTCTTTGTAGGAACCATTCAAAGGAGATCAAAGTTACATGCCCCCCAATATGATGTATTTATTATATCTACATTGTTCATCCATTTGTTGAGAATATTTTACAGCATAAGCCAAAAAATGAATCATATCCAAAGCTCAACTAGACCACACCACAAATAGCAGCGGGATGGTGATTTTCACATCATATTGATCCAAAACATCTTGTGATACCCAAAAGCGTTTTAATGGTAGACGTTCAATCCCCTACTACTTTTTGCAGTGTGGTCTACTTGATCTTTATATCTATCTCATTTTTCTTCTCAAGCCTTACGACTAGCTCTCCAAATGAACGTACGGTTTGGATATAACACACACCTCATGATATGACCCACATAACTTGCTGACGTCAAAACACTAGCTAGATCGCTGGTGTGTGGTACACCAGCCAATCCGCTTCCACACAAATACAATCAACTAATTGCGTGTGAGATCTATACATAAATACATACAACACAACAACGTCTGCTAATTCCACACATCATGTAAACACGCACACATCCACTCCTATGACACGTGTGACATCTTAGCTTTGGATCAGCTGAGACCTTTTTTAGATCAAGGTATCAAAACAAATGAACGGCTAAAAAAAATAGTCATTCAATGTCCCTTGTGGCCCACCTAAAAAGTAAGGTTATCCAAAAAATTTGAGGAGGCAATAGATCCAAATACAGGCTACAAAGGTACCCGTAATTAGATTAGAAGACAGCACAAAGCAAGTAACAGAGAATGAGGAACTCTAGAGAGGGCTTCTTTGACAAAAACACAAGCGTTGAAGATTTCTCTCATTTTCCAAGAGAGAGCGTGTCAAAGTGAAAGCCGCAGGGATTATTGAATATAGATCCATGTACATGGCCAGAGTAATTAGCCAAATGAGAAAGATCATTTGCTTGTAAATCAAGACAATAACTTCGAGAAGTTCTTAAAGAATATTTGACCATTACTTATAAACATTATAAAAAGATCTCACATAGCAAACCTCACAAAAGAATCTCACATTCAAGATGGATAGCTTCAAGTACTTTCTCTATCTCTCTATCTTTATTTCTCTCAATCTCTTCTTTGGCTCATGCTCAAGCCATGAGAATGAACTCACATGGACTAAGGAAGCTGCCTTGGAGGCAGAAGCTGTTGCTTCTATTTCTTGCTCTGGCCATGGGGAAGCTTTCTTAGATGGGTCCATTGGTTCGGATGGCAAGCCCATTTGCGAGTGTCATTCTTGTTATGGAGGGCCCGATTGCTCCAAATTCACACCCGATTGTCCTGCCGATGCTGCTAGGTATGCTTTGTTCTTGTTTCAACCATGGTTTTTAATTCCTTGGTGACTTGTACTAACTCATTTGGGTTCGAGCCGAGTAGTGGCTTGGAGATGTTAACTATCATGACTTTTGATAAGTTACACAAATTTACATATTCTTGAAAGAGATGTAACTACAATTTGTAGCCTACTTCCTCATTTCAAAATGAGTGTATAAAAATTCACATTTTGAGATTCTTATTAGATGGTGTAATCACTATTCCAATTTCAGTTTGTCCAAGTGAGGCGAAGATTCAATTGATCCAAACCGTTGATATTGGGGGTTATTATGTGATGCGGAGATGAACATGATGAGGTTGATCAGAGTCTTCCCCAATCCTTGGACTCCTCATATAGACTTTTCGAATCCACGAGGGAAAACAAAAAAAACAAAAAAATAGAAACAATATTCTAAAAAATTCGTAAATTGATCGATGAATGATTATATGAGTTTACAACCCTTGCGACTTCCTATAAATAGACGGTCGTGATTCCTACTAGTGTGCATGGTTTTCTGCGTGTACTATTTGGCTTCACCATGCTGTTCTCCTGATTATTCTAAGATGTTGGCACAACTTCTAAATCCTAACAGATGAAGAGTTATAATCAAACTAAAACTTATTTTAATAGTAAAAAGGAAATTAAAATAGGAATCCACGGCCGATTTGATAGTATTTCGCAAATTCGGCATGCGCAAACCCAATTTAAAACAAGAAGAATAATAACCCTTCAGTAATTGGTCAGCACATTCATTATGATTTATTTCTTTATCTATACCATCTTTGCAGTGGAGATCCACTGTTCTTGGAGCCATATTGGAAGAAGCACGCAGCCAGCAGCGCCGTTGTCGTGGCGGGATGGCACCGTATGAGCTACAGTTTCAGTGATCGTTCAACCATCTCGATCGAGCTCAGGACACTCATCCAACGCCTGCACGCCGTCACCAGAAACGCAATTACAGATGGTAGATTCATTATTTTTGGTGATGGCGCAACACAACTTCTTAATGCAGCAGTGTATGCACTCTCGGAAGATAATTCGTCACATCCGGCAAGCGTCGTAGCGGCAGCTCCTTATTATCCGGTTAATAATACAACTTTTGCATTTTAATTTGGAATATAAACAGGATTAAATAAAACTTTCGCATTCTAATTTGGGGATTTTTATAAAATAATACCTCATTTTTTGGAATTGACATCCCAGTATCTTTTTATTTTTTAAGAAACTTTTTATTAACAAACTTTATTAAGTGATTTTCATTTCGATGCCTCAGTTGGGTTTTCCTAACGACAATTACATTAAATAGGTTATTTTTCTTAAATGATGAAATTGCCCAGCAAACGACTTGTCAACTGATCTAATTTTGGGGTTGTGACTTTCAAACAGTGGATTCTACAATTTGGTCGGTTGTGATTTGGCTTCCTGATTTTTTGGATGGTTAAAAATGAAAAAGATAAAATAAAATCTAGGGGCAATATTTCAACAAACAAGTGTTCAATCTTCACAATCAGAGGCTTAGATTGTTCAATTGATTTGATTGTTCACAGTATTTACTAATTCATGATTTTGCATATTTTGCATTTTTAATTATTGTTTTTGAACTCTAATGTTTAAATTTAGGGAAATTGAAAAAAATAATAATTTTTTGTTTTAATTTCCAATTTCAACTTTCATACATGTCTCTGTACAAGGGTGGAGGGACACTCACACAATAAATAGGTTGGGCTTGATTGTCAAGGTCCTTGGGCTGGACCTGATTTTTCAGGCATATTTGCTATTCTCGAGATTTGAACATAAGACCTTCTATAAAACCTTTCGCTTTGATTTCATGTCAAACAATCATTTACTCTAAAAGCTTAAGCTGTCAGAGTGTGGTGTATCAATGAGTTATACTTTGGGCCACCTTTTGGCTTGTGGCTCATTTCAAGAAAGCTTCAAAGTGATTTGTGATTTTCAAATTTCTAAGTTTTTTGAAAAATTGCAAAAGATGGCTCATTTGTGTTATATTGAAAGGAAAAAAAAAAAAGCATTCTAATTTAATCTATATATTTTTCACACTTAGAAAATGTGAATATTTCATGAGATTGAACCTGACCAAGATACCAAATTACAGGGATTCAGAAGCCAGACCGAATTTTTTGAATCAGATGAATACGAATGGGAAGGAGACGCACGCATGTGGAAAAACAAATCTGATTCATCCATGGAATTTGTTGAATTTGTAACTTCACCCAACAATCCTGATGGACGGCTACATCGACCTACTCTTCGAGGCCCATCTGTCAAAACAATCCATGACTATACTTACTTCTGGCCACATTTCACCGCGATCCCAGCTCCAGCTGATGAAGATGTCATGATTTTCACACTGTCGAAGACTACCGGCCATGCTGGTAGTAGATTCGGGTAATTCTCAGTGCTTTTTTATTTTTTTTTTATAAACACGCGCACACACACACCCCACACACAGGATTTTTACCACCTATGGATAATCGAACCCTTACCGGGTGTTGAAACTCCCGAGAGTCAACCACCCGAGCAAAAGTAAGGATCCTGCAAAGTGACATTCATCTCACCTGTGAGAAAAAACACGTGTGGAAAGTTATAGCCACTCATCAGGCAATCCCAGCAATGCGGATGTCATAGGTAAAAAATCAGGCCCGGCTAAACATATACAAAATAAACAAAAATGATTTGAGATAAACTGACCAATGGTTCAGATTGTTTGTATATGTCTTTCCAGATTTGTACTGTGGAATTCTTGGATCGTCTATATATTGATAATTGAAATTCAATGCCATAACCTTAAAGTATACCTGATTGGGAAGACATTTTCAATGCCTCGATGTTTCCGACGAGAATCTTGATCTTCTACATCTTCATTCTATATTGTCTTACATGTATGGCCCATCAAGCAGCATTGTCACTCCTTTGTAATCATAACCGTTGATGAGGGTGACCATAACATGGGTGTCTCATGATCATGAATTTTCTGCAGGTGGGCCTTGATAAAAGATGAGGACGTGTATCAAAAGATGAGCAACTATACACGGCTAAACACCCAAGGCGTCTCACGCGACACCCAATTGAGGGCTTTCAAACTTCTCAAAACTGTCTTAAAAGATGGAGGAAGAGACTTATTCCAATTTGGACACAACACGACGAGGGATCGATGGGTCAGAATAAACAACATCTTATCCAAGTCAAAACGTTTCTCGCTCCAGAAACTGGCTCCTAAGTACTGCTCTTACTTCAAAAAGATTACAGATCCTTCTCCAGGTGCGTTTCTTTCGAACTCTCACCCTACCAGAATCCATGCTCATTAGTCTCTATTTTATGGTTGTGGGGCAACGTTCAACGATCAGAACCGTTAGTGTGATGTGCCTCACGTTGGATGGCCTATATATGAAATATCTAGTAGATTTGTTGATCCTTGGTGCAGAATATTTGGCCTGTTGATTAGGATCCGTTGTTTTCTTTATTGGCCATCCACCGAAAATCTTAATTCTTTTTTATATTTAGACAGAGATGGCTCATAATATCAACGGTTTAGATCTCTGAAAAACGGGCCCACTTGTAAGTACCGTGCAATCTCTAGACCGTGATTGTACAATGCTCTACTGACCATATGTAGCGAGGTGGCTACCCACAATGCTCTGTGGGCCCCGCATGATACATATATGTTTTATCCAAGCCGTCCATCTATTTTTTCATATCATAATGGATCATGAGCCCAAAAATAAGGGACATATAAATCTTGTTTGGGCCACACCATAAGAAAACAGTGGAGATTAAATGCCGATCATTAAAAAAAACTTAGGGCTTACTGTAATGCTTATTTGTCATACCAGTTAATTAGGCCACGTACACCTTGATGAAGAGAAAATACAAATATCAGCTTAATCCAAAAATTTTGTGGCCCCTCGGAAATTTTTAATGGTGAGTGTTCAATCACCACTTTTTTCCTGTGGTGTGGTCCATATTAGAATTTTTTCTACTGTATTTTTGGGCTCATCACATAAAATAGTATGAAAAAATGCATGGATGACGTGGATAGGACACACATATCAGGTTGGGGCCACATAGCACTGTCAGTAGCCAATCCGGGCCCTCAGGTATAATGGTTGTACTGGTACAGCAGAAACTGAGGATGCAGTGGGCCTCACCGTCGACGGTCCAAGGAAAAAAAACAACCCTCATATTGGAAATCCTGAGGCTTTGACGGGTGGGTAAGAAATAGACGGTTAAGACAGACAAACGGTTCAGATTCAATCAAGAGAAAGGCAGTGGGATTTTTCGTGCACGTGCCATTCATAGTGGGGCCTATCATATTAACGTTTTGGATCATTTAAATATAGGCCCATTTGTACAAACTGGAAGCTCAGACGTACTGTAAAAATGGACGGTCAGAAAAAACCCGTTTCAGCCGTCCACTTTTTTCAAACACCATGGACCACCTAAGCAGTAAAATAGCCTGATTTTTAGCCAGAGCACCCAAATAATGCGGCCCACCTGATCACATACGCATGCCATATTAGCACGTGTGAACTCTTCTGACTAGTGTTATGATTGTACACGTGGCAGCTTATGGTTGGCTGAAGTGTGAGAAGAAGGAAGATAAAGATTGCGACAGTGTTCTGAGATCCGCAGGCATCATCGGCCGCAGGGGTAGCCTTTTTGATGCGGGAACCCGGTACGTGCGTCTCAGCCTCATCAAGAGTTCAGATGACTTCGACTGGCTGTTGCAACGGCTAAAAGCCTTGGTCGCCAAGGAGAGTGCCAAAACTACTTAATATATGGCTCAGATCTGTGCATGGTATACACACATGGTTTTTAAGTTATGAACAGTGGGACCCATGAATCAGTAATCCAGACCATTGGTATGCCATGTCCCACCATGTTAATTTGGACCCTGCCTCTAAGATAGCCTTTGATAGTAATGTTGAAAGTGTTGAATAAGTCTCTCACATGGATGAGTAGATAAATCAAATTAGTTGAATAAATGATTATTGGACCAAGATTACATTCCATAGCACCCGAGCACCATTGTAACACTGCACTTATTATTATAAATAAAGCTTGACATAGCACATTTTCTTTTTATTTTATTTTTTTAATTCTGGTTCTTGATTATTTTTTTTAATTATTATTATTATTTTTTAATATGATATTAAAGCAAAGTTGTTATCCTCTTTAATAAGTTTGTCTCCATCAAACCTGTTAGTTTGATCCACTAAAAGAATTCCTATGTTTTTTATTTATTTTTATTTTTTTAATATCTAAGAGGCAAGCAGGTTCTTTTTGTGGATAATATATACAGAACTAAGTAGGTTCATATATATAAGCTAGATCCAGCATGCAGCGTGGCTTGTACTATTCTTGTACGTAGATTGTACTATTTGGAACCTTAAGTCATTACACATGCCCTCGGTGTCACGGTGACTCCATTACAATGGTATGCCCGATTCAATCACCCCTCAGACTCCTTACAAATTATCGTTTCCTCTTTTCCATATATTTCTTTTCTTGAATGTGAATTATGTCAGTTATTTAAACATACAAGAATTGTCTTTTTACCACGTCTTCACAAACGAAGTCTATCTCCATATTTGATCTCGTGCATACCAATATGTGGGCCCAATTTACATACTCATTCTTCATAACTTTAAATATTTTATTAGTTTATTGATAACTAGAATAACATAGCTATTCATGACGACTATTCATGATGAAAGATCAAACTGAAGTGTTTGAAATCTTTTTTTAAAAATTGTTCTGAAATTTATACATAGTTTAACATAAAAATTGTTATGGGAAAAATCGAATTGACCAACTATATGAGACACGTGGCAAAGAACTGGCGGAGTAATCTCCCCAAGCCACCAATATGTCTACCACCGGAGAAGCTGAGCTGGGCTCTGATAAAGGACTTGTTTGCTGAGCTGAGCCCTATCAAGCGCAGAACTCGGTAATAAGATTCATAAATCAATTTGATCATCTCGACGAAGCTGTCTAACCGACCTTGACCTCAAATATTGATTTCGACCTCGAAACAAAGATATCCGGAGAGAATCTTGCATCGCATAAAAGCATGACCGATCCGATGAGATCCTAACCGAAAATCACGTAAATCAAGGCAAAATTGGAGATATTCTCTAGAGCAAATTTCTTCTCCAATACGGACTCCTCCAACATATATAGCAGATCCACTTAGATAGGTAAAATGCCTAGAAAACCTAGAAAACCTATAAATACACCGGCCCACCTTAGGAAAAAGGTACACACAAGAATCCCAGCTCTAGCCACATTTACTGTAGGTTGGTTAACCTAACTTAGGCATCGGAGGGTCCCCGGTCACTACCGGCTCCCCCATTGTCAATTCCTCTTTATTGGTGCAGGTACAGTGGCCTACAGGTGGAGTTGCGGTTTTAACCAGATTCCAACGATAACAAAAATCAAATGCCTTTGGCCAGATAATGCATTTGAGTATCTTTTGACCTCCTCCCAAGAGTTCTTCAGTTCCTCCTACATTGACCATTAAACGTCTTATGCCTATACTCCACAAGAAAATGGCATTGCCAAACGGAAAAATAAACACTTATTAGAAGTTGGAAGATCCCTTCTTTCTCATATGTATGTTTCAAAACGATTCTGGAGTTTTACCATTCTTATAATATGTCATCTCATACCATCTTCCATTCTTAATGGTAAAACTCCATTGTTTGTGTTATATTCCAATAATTCACTCTTTCTTCTTTCCTGATGAGTATTTGAATTCACTGCCTTTGTCCGTCCCTTACAGCTTGGTTTTGATAAACTTGATGCATACACCGTTAAATGTGTCTTTTTAACAAGAGTGTAAGTGTTTCAACTCCTTGCGCAATCAAGTACTTGTAATTGCATGTGTAACATTCTTTGATGATACAACATTGTTTTTCCCTCCTCCCAATCAGAGGAAGAATTGCTACTTAAGAGAAAATCTCACTCCCATTCCTCATCCTTCTATTTCCCATTCACCAATCATTCTCGAACCTCTGAACAAGTCAACATTACCTGTCAGGACCACTATTATGGCACCAATTCCCATCTCCTTTGGAAGGAGAACCTAAGAACTTAGACATCTCGATTGTCGTTCATAATGGCATTCGCTCTATACTCTTTACCTAATCTCTAATTACGTTTCATACCATCACCTGCTTCCATCTACTCGTACCTTTACCATGTCCCCATTATAGGTAGTCATTCCAACATCCTATCATGAGGCATTAGCTTATTCTCAGCGGCGCAGAGTAATGAAAGAAGAAATTTCTGCCATGCACCATATTAGGACATGGACTTTAGTTCCATTGCACTATATCAGGACATGCATCAGAAATCTTCTGCCTACGCTGGACCAGATCGTGCAATGCAACGTGGGTCAAGTTTGCGTCAACCTTTGGACTTCTAACTGGTCTGGGCTGGGGCGTTTGGACAGCCTGGTCGACATTCCCATTCCACCGGCACTAAGGTCTCTTCAGATTCATGATTTCCTTGGGGCGGATGGCACCCTCCCACCTTCGTCTGTCTTCTCCCTCCTTCCCCAAGAGGTCCTCGATTTCATTTTTCGGGGGGTGGTTTCTATCTTTCAGATAGCGATGATTCCTGTTTTGGGCCCTTCATTCTTGGTTAAGTTGGCTTGGGAGCTTACCGGGGAGATTAAGCAAAGGAAGGGTTGGGAGAAATGGGTGTGGCACCCCAAAATGCCCCCTAAAATTTTCATGTTCGTGTGGAGAGTGATGAAGAAGTCCATCCCATGGCCCAATCCATAGGAGTCCAGCTAGCCTCCAAATGTATATGTTACGATGGTCAGGCTGATTGTAGGCCAGCATGTGAGACCCTCGAGCACATCTTCTTGCATGGTTCCCTTACAACTCAAGTTTGGGCCCACTTTGGGGCAATCTTCACCCTCTCCCCTTTGGCCCAACACTCTGTTGAATCTAGGCTGACGCAATGGTGGCACCCTTCAGCTCCGTCAGGGCCCATCTCATGGCTATAAGGGCTGGCCCCAAGCCTCATTCTCTGGGAGATCTGGACCTCCCGTAATGCTACCAGATTTGACGAGAAACCTCCTTCAGCAGCTGCAGTGTCTGCTCGTGTGAAGTGGTGGCTAGCCACGTTGTGCAATGGGTATTCCCCTGCCAATTCGTCTTAGCAGCCCAAGACTCATTAGCAAGTCCTTAGGGACTTAGGCATAGGCATTCTCAGCTCGTCTAAGCAAGACACAGAAGTTGTGAAGTGGTGCAAACTGCCCAAGGGCTGGGTCAAGGTAAACGTCGGCGGGTTAGCTAGGGGCAACCCAGGCCCATCGGGAGGTGGGGGCATTTATAGAGGAGATCACGAAGAGCTTCATTTTGCTTTCTCGTTGGGTTACGGAGTTGGATCTAACTCCAGAGCTGAACTTCGGGCGGTGTATGACGGCTTGGCAATTTGTCATTAGATAGGCACTACCAAAAAAATGGGTAAAGGCTACGGACTTAATCCGTAGCCTTAGGTCTATGGCTACGGATTAAGTCCGTAGCTAGTCCGTAACACGACCGTCGTCGTAGGTGCCATAACGATAGGTCTGAAACCTATGGCTATGGATTTAATCCGTAGCCATAGAGCTAAGGCTACGGATTAAATCTGTAGCCTTTTCCCCTGTAGCAAAAAAAAATAAACAGCTATAGATATATTTGTAGCTGAAAGTCCGTAGCAATAGGGCAAAATTTAAAAGGCTATACCTATCTGATTATTGGCTACGGATTTAATCCGTAGCTATATTGTAAATAGCTACAGATATAATCCATAGCAATTATATCTGTAGCAAAAACTTCAAACAGCTATGGATATTATTTGTAGCTGAAAGTCCGTAGCAATATGCCAAAATTAAAAAGTCTACACCTGTTTGACTAGTGGCACGGTCAATATCCGTAGCTATTTTGTACATTGAAAAATTAAATCACCTGTTCATTCAATTACCACCTGTTCATTCAAATACCACCTGTACAATCATTCATTCATTCAATCCTTCATTCATTCAATTACATCTGTCTGACTAGTGGCCACGGTCAGTATCCGTAGCTATTTTATACATTGAAAAATTAAATCACTTGTTCATTCAATTACCACCTGTTCATTCAATTACCACCTGTTCATTCAAATACCACCTGTACAATCATTCATTCATTCAATTACAATCATTCATTCATTCAATTACAATTACAATCCTTCATTCATTCAATTACAATTACAATCCTTCATTTAATCAATTACAATTACAATCAAATATAGTTACAAATACAATAATGCTGAAAATACAAATCTTTGGCTTCATTAGAGAAATGTGCTCGACTTCACCGAATTTCAGCAGCTTCGTATATTCCATCATCCTACAAACAGTCATGTCATTCATAAATTAGAATGCCCATTAGAGAAAAGAAAGACAGTAAAAGAAGTGCATCACGTATAACCACTTTTTTCTTCTTAATGAATTAAAAAAAAAAACTCAAAGAGGAATGAAATTGACACAAAAGAAATGGTCTCACTATATGATTATAGGTTTAGGTTTGGTTTAGGTTAAGGTTATAGATTTTGGTTTAGGTTTAGGTTTAGGTTTAGGTTATAGGTTATAGCTTTTGGGAACTTGATTACAGGTTAAGGTTTAGGTTTAGGAAATCGGGTTCGGGTTCGGGATCGGGTTTAGGTTTGGGCTTTCAAGTTTAGGTTTAGGTTAGGGAGTTGAGATTAGGATTAGGTGTAGGTTTGGGTTTAAGAATTTGAGAATACATTTATGTTTTAAGTTTAGGTTTAAGTTAAAGGTTTTAGGAAAGGTTATAAGTTTAGGTTAGGTTTATGTTTAGGTTTAGGTTTAGGTTATAGGTTATAGCTTTAGGGAATTGAGAATGGGTTATGGTTTAGGGAAAGGTTAGGTTTAGGTAATAGGTTTTGGGATTTGGGAATAGTTTTAGGTTATAAGTATAGGTTTAGGTTAGGTTATAGGTTAAGGTTTAAGGATTTGAGTTTAGGTTTAGGTTTAGTATTAGGTCTAGGTTGAGGTTTAGGGAATTGAGTTTAGGCTATAGGTTTAGGGAATTGAGTTTAGGTCTAGGTTAAGGTTTAGGGAATTGAGTTTATGCTATAGGTTTAGGTTTAGGTTTAGGTTGAGGCTTAGGGAATTGAGTTTAGACTATAGGTTTAGGTTTAGGTCTAGGTCTAGGTTAAGGTTTAGGGAATTGAGTTTAGGTTTAGGTTTAGGATTAGGTCTAGGTTGAGGTTTAGGGAATTGAGTTTAGGTTATAGGTTTAGGTTTAGGTTTAGGTTGAGGTTTAGGGAATTGAGTTTAGGCTATAGGTTTAGGTTTAGGTCTAGGTCTAGGTTAAGGTTTAGCGAATTGAGTTTAGGCTATAGGTTTAAGTTTAGGTCTAGGTTGAGGTTAGGTTATAGGTTTAGGTTTAGGTTTAGGTTTAGGTGTCAGTTTGGGTTTTAGTTATAGGTTTAGGATTAGGTCTAGGTTGAGGTTTAGGGAATTGAGTTTAGGCTATAAGTTTAGGTTTAGGTCTAGGTCAGCGGTTAAGGTTTAGGGATTTGAGTTTAGGCTATAGGTTTAAGTTTAGGTGTAGGTTATAGGTTTAGGTTTAGGTTTAGGTTTAGGTGTCGGTTTGGGTTTTGGTTATAGATTTAGGTTAGGTTATAGGTTAAGGTTTAGGGATTTGAGTTTAGGTTTAGGTTTAGGTTTAGGATTAGGTCTAGGTTGAGGTTTAGGGAATTGAGTTTAGGTTATAGGTTTAGGTTTAGGTTTAGGTTGAGGTCTAGGGAATTGAGTTTAGGCTATAGGTTTAGGTTTAGGTCTAGGTCTAGGTTAAGGTTTAGGGATTTGAGTTTAGGTTTAGGTTTAGGATTAGGTCTTGGTTGAGGATTAGGGAATTGAGTTTAGGTTATAGGTTTAGGTTTAGGTTTAGATTGAGGTTTAGGGAATTGAGTTTAGGCTATATGTTTAGGTTTAAGTCTAGGTCTAGGTTAAGGTTTAGGGATTTGAGTTTAGGCTATATGTTTAGGTTTAGGTTTAGGTTGAGGTTTAGGGAATTGAGTTTAGGCTATAGGTTTAAGTTTAGGTTTAGGTTGAGGTTTAGGGAATTAAGTTTAGGCTATAGGTTTAGGTTTAGGTCTAGGTCTAGGTTAAGGTTTAGGGATTTGAGTTTAGGCTATAGGTTTAAGTTTAGGTCTAGGTTGAGGTTAGGTTATAGGTTTAGGTTTAGGTGTCGGTTTGGGTTTTGGTTATAGGTTTAGGATTAGGTCTAGGTTGAGGTTTAGGGAATTGAGTTTAGGTTATAGGTTTAGGTTTAGGTTTAGGTTTAGGTTGAGGTTTAGGGAATTGAGTTTAGGCTATAGGTTTAGGTTTAGGTCTAGGTCTAGGTTAAGGTTTAGGGATTTGAGTTTAGGCTATAGGTTTAGGTTTAGGTCTAGGTCTAGGTTAAGGTTTAGGGATTTGAGTTTAGGCTATAGGTTTAGGTTTAAGTCTAGGTCTAAGTTAAGGTTTAGGGAATTGAGTTTAGGTTATAGGTTTAGGTTTAGGTTTAGGTTGAGGTTTAGGGAATTGAGTTTAGGCTATAGGTTTAGGTTTAAGTCTAGGTCTAGGTTAAGGTTTAGGGATTTGAGTTTAGGCTATAGGTTTAAGCTTAGGTCTAGGTTGAGGTTAGGTTATAGGTTTAGGTTTAGGTTTAGGTTTAGGTGTCGGTTTGGGTTTTGGTTATAGGTTTAGGATTAGGTCTAGGTTGAGGTTTAGGGAATTGAGTTTAGGTTATAGGTTTAGGTTTAGGTTTAGGTTGAGGTTTAGGGAATTGAGTTTAGGCTATAGGCTTAGGTTTAGGTCTAGGTCTAGGTTAAGGTTTAGGGATTTGAGTTTAGGCTATAGGTTTAAGTTTAGGTCTAGGTTGAGGTTAGGTTATAGGTTTAGGTTTAGGTTTAGGTTTAGGTGTCGGTTTGGGTTTTGGTTATAGGTTTAGGTTAGGTTATAGGTTAAGGTTTAGGGATTTGAGTTTAGGTTTAGGTTTAGGATTAGGTCTAGGTTGAGGTTTAGGGAATTGAGTTTAGGCTATAGGTTTAGGTTTAGGTTTAGGTTGAGGTTTAGGGAATTGAGTTTAGGCTATAGGTTTAGGTTTAGGTCTAGGTCTAGGTTAAGGTTTAGGGAATTGAGTTTAGGCTATAGGTTTAGGTTTAGGTTTAGGTCTAGGTCTAGGTTAAGGTTTAGGGATTTGAGTTTAGGCTATAGGTTTAAGTTTAGGTTTAGGTTGAGATTTAGGGAATTGAGTTTAGGCTATAGGTTTAAGTTTAGGTTTAGGTTGAGGTTTAGGGAATTGAGTTTAGGCTATAGGTTTAAGTTTAAGTCTAGGTCTAGGTTAAGGTTTAGGGATTTGAGTTTAGGCTATAGGTTTAAGCTTAGGTCTAGGTTGAGGTTAGGTTATATGTTTAGGTTTAGGTTTAGGTTTAGGTGTCGGTTTGGGTTTTGGTTATAGGTTTAGGATTAGGTCTAAGTTGAGGTTTAGGGAATTGAGTTTAGGTTATAGGTTTAGGTTTAGGTTTAGGTTGAGGTTTAGGGAATTGAGTTTAGGCTATAGGTTTAGGTTTAGGTCTAGGTCTAGGTTAAGGTTTAGGGAATTGAGTTTGGGCTATAGGTTTAGGTTTAGGTTTAGGTCTAGGTCTAGGTCTAGGTTAAAGTTTAGGGATTTGAGTTTAGGCTATAGGTTTAAGTTTAGGTCTAGGTTGAGGTTAGGTTATAGGTTTAGGTTTAGGTTTAGGTTTAGGTGTCGGTTTGGGTTTTGGTTATAGGTTTCGGTTAGGGTTTAGGTTTAGGTTTAGGTTTAGGTGTCGGTTTAGGTTTTGGTTATAGGTTTTGGTTATAGGTCTTGGTTTAGGTTTAGGAAACCGGTTTTGGGTTCGGGGTCGGGTTTATGTTTGGGTTTTCAAGTTTAAAGATAGGTTTAGGTTAGGGAGTTACGATTAGGATTAGGTGTAGGTTTAAGTTTAGGGAATTGAGAATACATTTAGGTTATAGGTTTAGGTTTAGGTTTTAGGTTTTAGGTTAAGGTTATATGTTCAGGTTTAGGTTATAGGTTTAAGTTAAGGTTGAGGTTTAGGTTATAGGTTAAGATTTTAGGTCATGGATTTTGGTTTAGGATATAGGTTATAGGTATAAGTTAAGGTTTAGGTTTAGGTTTAGGTTTAGGTTATAAGACATAGGTTTAGGGAATTGAGAATAGGTTAAGGTTTAGGTTTAGGAAATCGGGTTTGGGTTAGGGGTCGGGTTTATGTTTGGGTTTTCAAGTTTAAAGATAGGTTTAGGCTAGGGAGTTACGATTAGGATTAGGTGTAGGTTGAGGTTTAGGGAATTGAGAATACATTTAGGTTATAGGTTTAGGTTTAGGTTTTAGGTTTTAGGTTAAGGTTATATGTTCAGGTTTAGGTTATAGGTTTAAGTTAAGGTTGAGGTTTAGGTTATAGGTTAAGATTTTAGGTCATGGATTTTGGTTTAGGATATAGGTTATAGGTATAAGTTAAGGTTTAGGTTTAGGTTTAGGTTTAGGTTATAAGACATAGGTTTAGGGAATTGAGAATAGGTTAAGGTTTAGGTTTAGGAAATCGGGTTTGGGTTAGGGGTCGGGTTTATGTTTGGGTTTTCAAGTCTAAAGATAGGTTTAGGCTAGGGAGTTACGATTAGGATTAGGTGTAGGTTGAGGTTTAGGGAATTGAGAATACATTTAGGTTATAGGTTTAGGTTTAGGTTTTAGGTTTTAGGTTAAGGTTATATGTTCAGGTTTAGGTTAAAGGTTTAAGTTAAGGTTGAGGTTTAGGTTATAGATTAAGATTTTAGGTCATGGGTTTTGGTTTAGGATATAGGTTATAGGTATAAGTTAAGGTTTAGGTTTAAGTTTAGGTTTAGGTTATAAGACATAGGTTTAGGGAATTGAGAATAGGTTAAGGTTTAGGTTTAGGAAATCGGGTTTGGGTTCGGGGTCCGGTTTATGTTTGGGTTTTCAAGTTTAAAGATAGGTTTAGGTTAGGGAGTTACGATTAGGATTAGGTGTAGGTTTAAGTTTAGGGAATTGAGAATACATTTGGGTTATTGGTTTAGGTTTAGGTTTAGGTTTTTGGTTTTAGGTTAAGGTTATATGTTCAGGTTTAGGTTATAGGTTTAAGTATAGGTTTTGGTTTAGGTTATAGGTTAAGATTTTAGGTCATGGGTTTTGGTTTAGGATATAGGTTATAGGTCTAAGTTAAGGTTTAGGTTTAGGTTTAGGTTTAGGTTATAAGACATAGGTTTAGGGAATTGAGAATAGGTTAAGGTTTAGGTTTAGGATATCGGGTTTGGGTTCGGGGTCGGGTTTATGTTTGGGTTTTCAAGTTTAAAGATAGGTTTAGGTTAGGGAGTTACGATTAGGATTAGGTGTAGGTTTAAGTTTAGGGAATTGAGAATATATTTGGGTTATAGGTTTAGGTTTAGGTTTTAGGTTTTAGGTTAAGGTTATATGTTCAGGTTTAGGTTATAGGTTTAAGTATAGGTTTTGGTTTAGATTATAGGTTAAGATTTTAGGTCATGGGTTTTGGTTTAAGATATAGGTTATAGGTCTAAGTTAAGGTTTAGGTTTAGGTTATAAGACATTGGTTTAGGGAATTGAGAATAGGTTAAGGTTTAGGTTTAGGATATCGGGTTTGGGTTCGGGGTCGGGTTTATGTTTGGGTTTTCAAGTTTAAAGATAGGTTTAGGTTAGGGAGTTACGATTAGGATTAGGTGTAGGTTTAAGTTTAGGGAATTGAGAAAGGTTAAGGGTATGGTCCCTGCAAAGCAAATACAGATATAAACAAGGCCATCCGACGCAAATGTCAGGCCCCTTCCAATGCTGTCCATAAAAAATGGACAGCTTCATCATGGTCATAATAGCGGTTCCCTCTTTCCAGGGAACCCCGCTCTTCCGAATAGCTCCGACGCACATCCGGGACTGCTCCATTAATTTCGATCAAATACATAAACACGGCCTATCTAAATGGACAGGCCCCTCCAACGCTGTCCATAGGAAATGGACAGCTTCATCATGGTCATAACAGCGGTTCCCACCTTCCAGGGACCCCCGCTCATCCGGATAGCTCCGACGCACATCCGGGTCTGCTCCATTAATTTCGAGCAAATTTAATGGAGCAAATACGTAACCACTTGGTCCCAAATACTTACTTTATAAAAGAAAATCTCCCCTGTTTTCTCAAATTTTCTATTTCGATCTTTTTTAGCTCAAATCCATGTCAATGCATGAGAATCATACATAAACATGGATTTTAAGCAAAATACATGAGGGAAATTACAACATAGATATCATGCACATGATATCACATAATGTACTGTTTAATGAACTACACATGTGCATTCTTGACAAGAGACGTACCAGATGCTTGAATCTGAAATATGCAGCTCCAACCCTCTCACATGCAACATCCACCTGAAAGAATGCGCATAACCGCCATGCTTGAGTAATCATTATAGGAATGTACAAGTAAAACTATAAAACCAGAGATACTCACTGCATTTTCAAGATCTCCTTCATAGTTGACGATTCATTCTAAAGCCCTTCTCCCTCCTCCTTTACCCGGAAAGAGCTTAGGCTCCATTTGGTTTTCAAAAAAAAATATTTTTATAAATACTAATGTGATGACCAAATGGAGCCTAAGACTATAAATACGTTCAAAAATAGAGTACAAAATTCATTTGATATTAAAAGAAATAAAAAAATAAGTGCCAAATTAGTTCAAAATGCACACAACAAGTTCAAAATTAGTTCAAAATGCACACAACAAGTTTAAATTGAGTTCAAAATGCACACAACACATGTTCAATTATACAGTACCAAATTTGTTCAAATTATCGAATTCTCAAAGCCTCTTTCCCCCATTGCACAAATGATCCTGGACCGGCCTCTCCAAGTGTAGATGTGAACCCATCTTCTTTCCACAAAGGAGCGTGAGGTTGTATAACCTCAGTCAGGACAACAACAAAAGCTCCATCCTCCAACGGCTCGCAATGGACAGTTGCATTTGGATTAACTTCGTGTACTTCACCACGAGCAACTACACCACGTTTTCCAAAACCAAGCAAGTCGCATCTCTTACCGATATATATAATATCTGGCTACATTTACACATAAAATGGCATTGGTATTGTTAGCGTTTATAATATAATTGTAAGCTCATTATAGTAAAAAATTTATACTTGCATACCGACGACGCCTGAGTAAATTTAGCGATTGTTGGTGATGAGAGATTTTGAGTATACTGTCTATCTTTCTGCATATCAACCAATGTTTTCTTCATCTCAACTATATCTTGGGTCATACCATCCAATTTTTTCTTCACCTGGATACATCCATCGATAGTATACAGGACCACATATGCGAGCCTCGTAAGCCAAATGGATCGACAAATGCATCATAATGACAAATATCGATGGCGGGCATATAGTCTCAAGCTGACATAACGTCCTAGCCATGCCTCTCTCGAGACTAAGGAGTGTTTGAAGGTCTACGGTTGTCGAGCACAAGGCATTAAAGGTGCAAAAGCTTGTAATTATAGGACGAATGACCTTTCTATCCCTGAATGCATGCTGGATGAGAACTGGGAGCAGATGTTGCATCAACACATGGTAAGAATGAGACTTCATTCCCTTTAAATCCATGCAATCTTCCTTTACGATGGTCCTCCAATTCGTACTAAAACCGATCGGAACACGCAGCTCATGCAAAGTCTGGATGAAAAGTTTTTTCTCTTCTTTTCTTAGATAGAAAGGACTTTGTTTCTGAATCACCTTGCCATTGTTCTTTTTCAACCATAGACGCTTCTTAATTCCCAATTGTTTCAGGTCCCTGCGTGCATTAGCATCATCCTTGGTTTTGCCAGGCGTGTTCAACATCAAGGCAACAAGGATTTCACATATATTTTTCTCAATATGCATGACATCAAGGTTGTGACGCAAGGGAATATCTTTCCAATACTCCAGATCAAATAATATAAACCGTTTGAAGAACCACGGTGATTCAACATCATCCGCTAGCTCTTGTCGGCCTCCATCAATACCCCTTATATTACTCTTTCTAGTCTTCCCCCACTGCATATTCAAGTTCGCGGTTTGTCTTTCAACCTCAATCTCATCCAGACGGATCGGTTGACGTCGTATCTCCACCTTCTTGTTGAACGTGCCAGCACTTGTGTCCTTCCTAGCCTATTCTGACATTGGCAACCATCGTCTGTAGCCCATATAAACATGTTTCTTTCCATATTGGAGTCGCAAAGAATCTGTGTTAGGACCACATACAGGACAACCATACTTACCCTTTGTCCTACAACCAGAAACGTTACCATATGCTGGAAAGTCATGAATTGTCCAAAGCAGAATAGCACGCATGTTGAATTTATTTTCATGGTATGCATCGAACGTCGTGACCCCTTCTCGCCATAACTTTTGCAGTTCATCAATCAATGGTTGTAAATAAACATTAATATCCTTTCCTGGTTATCGCGGTCCCTCAATGAGCAAAGTCAACATAGTAAACTGAGGTTTCATGCAAAGCTTTGGTGGAAGGTTGTACGTCACACACATAACGGGCCATGAACTATGCGACATACTGAAAGTGCCGAACGGGTTAAACGCATCTGTAGCCAAACCCAATCGAACATTGCGAGGCTCAACTGAAAAATCTGTATACTTGTCATCAAGATTCTTCCATGCAATAGAATCAGCCGGATGCTCCATCTTTTCATGCTGAAATTTTCTGGTTGAGTGTCAAGACATTTCTTTCGCCAACCATGGCACACTGAACATTCTTTGTAGCCTTGGTGTTAATGGAAAATACCTTAACACCTTCTTAGGTATTGTAGATCCTTTTTTCTCAGAACCCATTTCAGTCTTGTACCTAGAAGTTTTACAATTTGGACAAATGGTTTTCATCTCGTTCTCTCTCCAGTATAAGATGCAGTCATTTGGACAAGCATGGATTTTCACATAATCAAGACCCAACTTTATAATGATCTTCTTCGCTTGGTAGGTATTAGTTGGGGCCTTGTTACCGGAAGGTAACACCTTCTTTAGTAGTTGAAGGAGCTCTGTAAAGCTTTTTTCACTCCATCAATGATTCACCTTTAATTTGAAAAGCTGTACAATGAAAGTCAGCACGGTGAAATCTTGGGCCCCAGGGTATAGCTCAGTCATTGCGTCTCGTAGATTTGCTTCAAACTCATTAGTTTCATTTTCTCCGAAGACGCCTTCAACTATAGGGGTCACGTTGGGTTCATCCTGTACAACTTCATCTAGGTTATTACCACCAAGTTCTTGAACGATTGCGTTGTGAACCTCATTTAAGTTCGAGACACTATGATATTGTTGGGAACTTGATTCACGTACAGTACACTTAGGTGATACATGTTCCCCATGCATGTTCCAAACCCTATAGCTTGGGTCGAATCCATTTTTCATTAGATGTATTTCCATATCATCATAAGAAACCGAAAAACGTGCACATCTGCAAGTGGTGCATGGACAAGGAACAAATTCTCTACCAGGAAGGTTTTCTTGTGCAAACTTTGAAAAACTTCTGATTCCAGAAAGAAAACATGGGTCAGGGAAACTTAGTGTCATCCACTCCCTATTCATTACAGCCAAATCTCGATTAACCAATGGGTCCATTTTCAACCTGCACCTTACCAAAAATTAAAGTTGGAAATTAACCTAATGCACCATCCTCCTTAAAAGTTGAAAATGAAGAAAGTGCTATCAGATGATTGAACCCATACAGATATTATCTACCAAATACAATGTATTAAGGAGTTTGCCATCATTGTATTTTTACAAAAAATTAATAATGCAATTAATAAGTATAATATTAAACCACTTGCATAGATGAAAAGTCTCGCATGCAATTCTAATATATCAAGCTAAATGATGGATCGTACCAGTCAAAGACTTCACCACACAAGGGCAATGGAATGCTTACAAAGACCTAGGATGAAGAAACCACACAAATATCAGCTCTATCCAAAATTTCTTCAACCCACATTAAGTTTTAATGGTGAATTACCACTGTTTCCTGTGCATCCAATCCATTCATATAGTATTGGCTCATCATGATGAAAAAAACTACCCAAAAATTGTATTATTCCGAGACTGAAGTGGACCATATGATGTATATTTACAATTTTTAGGTATAATTTTATAAGTGGCCAGACTAGGAGTTAAAACAGCCTGAGTTTTTGAATAAAAGCCAAAAATGTTTACCCCCAAGCTTGATTCCTGATGAATGCAATGCAGTGAATTAACATGTTTTATGACACATGTGGTGGATGAGTCACCAACATTTAAAAAAATGGTGTAAATGCACATGCTAGTCCAACACTTCAATCATATTTCTCAATATATATATATAAATGCCTATGCCAGTAACATAAAAGACATTGTAAATAAAAAAATTAAAAAAAAAATAAAAAACATAGAAATCCAAACAGACGCAGGATCCTGATCTCATGATATAGCAATCCCATGGATCTTAAGACAATCCACTGACATCACCATCATTACCTTTAAATCCCATCCAATCCACCCTAATCCCTTTAAAATTGCTTGGGACGTGTTTGGTTCAAGGGATTAAAAGGGATTGGAAAGTTTAATCCCGGGATTGGCCAGGCGTCCCAAACAGACCAGAAATAGCAATCCCATAGATCTTGCACCAATCTATTGACGCAACTATCATTACCTTGAAATTCGTACAATCTACTCTAATACCATCCAAATCCATCCAATCTGCCCAACCAAACAGGCCCTAATGGTGGGCATTCAATCACCATAGTTTCCTATGGAACATGATGCAAGTTTCAAGTAAATGATGCCACGTTACAGGAGATTTAGGGTGAGAATTTTATTGGTTGTTTCTTTCCGGGCAAGTGCCTCCAACCTAGGCACACTCAATTCCCTTATACGAATGGGAAAATTCATCACTAGGAGCCTGTTTGGACTGGGAAAAGATGAGAAAAGTACAGTGATTATCCAATCATAGACTCTATGAGCATTATTTAAACATGGATTCCCATGGATTCTATTTTTTGAGGATCTTGTTTCGATAGAAAGTGGAAATCTCACATTCCTCTCACAATTTTCACGTTCTATATTGTGCATGAAAATTTGACTATGGAAAGGCTAGCAATCGCTTCCAATCTCACCATTTCCTTTGCTATCCAAACAACAAAAAAGGTCCAAATAATGGAAAACCCTCGAGTTTTCTTTTCTTTTCCCACAACCCAAACAGGCCCTAGATTTCAAAGCATGGAAGAATGATCTAGCTGAGAATTGTGAACTTCCAGATCCTCTTTTCATCTATACTCGTAAAGAAAAACACATCAATCAACACCATCAACATTACTTCACATATCTTTGTTTGTTATGCCTTGAACTACCAAACAATTAATTCCACACCGACACACCCCTAAGAACTCAAAGCACTCACTAAGAAAGCACTCCTTTAGTGCATCCCCCATTCTTTATCTTCTTTATTAAATTCACCCTCAATAGCATTTACAACATGGTGACAGGAAGCTAGTGTCCTCATCACCCCTCCTTGAGCTGCATAGCACAGGAATTTCACCTCCAAAACATGTCTTCTAGTCTCACAATATCCTGTTACTCCTTGAGAAAAAAATTTCTGTTTTGTACCTCTTTGGACCATATCCTTTCTTCCTCCTTCCAACCAACTGCTTAGTTAACAAAAAGATTTTCTTACAAAATGCTTAATGAAAATTTTGTGAAGTTTGCATACCTTTGACACTTCATTTCTTTTTTCCTTTTTTTTTTCTTTTTTCTTTTTTGAAAGATGAAGCAATAGGCATAGCTGCAAACCAGCAAGCAGGAAATAGCAAAAAGGAAAAAAAAAAAAAAAAGCATAAAATAAAATACAACAATACCAGTCCCAAGACGGAGGAAACCCAAACCCAAAAGGTCCTAAGAGCTAAAGGCACCGAATCTCTAAAGAATAATAAAACCCTGCTAAACACCCCAGCTGAAGAGACACTCGGATTCTGGAAAATGATTTTTCATTTCTGCCTACATAGTCTAAAGAACAGCCAGGAGAAGGATTCTCCACTTCTTTCTCCCAATCACTCCTCCCAGATCCTCATGCCAAGAACATAGCAGACCATCAATTGATGCGGGCATCACCCACGCAACCCCTTTGACACTTCATTTCTAGGATACAAAGCATCCAATCCAATGCAAAATGATGCAAGACATCACTTCTGACATCCAACAGGCCACAATTGTTAAAATATACAACTTGATCATGTAATTTTCCAAGCTAACCCAACATAACATGAAGCAACAAGCCGGTAAAAAGAACATTACACCAACAAATGCATGCACCCTTTTCTAAAGTAACCCAAAAGAACAAGCACAAAACAAATACAGAAAAGCCAAACAAAATAGAAAACAAAAGCAAGGAACCAACCAAACAACTCGAAAAACAAAACTAAGCAGAGCAACTAAACAACTCAAGAAACAAAACCGAGAACTATACACAACTTGAAACAGGAGCTCCCCAAGAGACCCAACTGCTGGATTTTTTAACAAAGAGCTCTTGGGAAAATGGTTACAGAAGTTCAGGGTGGAGGAAGAATGTCTCTGGAAGTAAGCTAATAAATGTAAATATATTGAAAGTGCTAGTAGATGTTTTACTGAAGCTTCATCCCAGTACAAGCATTGGGGCGTTTGGAAAGTGGTACTTAAAGTGAAAAACCTTTTTAGAAAGGAGATTGTTCACAGTAATTGGGATGCAATGCAGGCACAGTTTTGGGAGGATGTCTGGTGCATTGCTAGACCACTCAGCCTTGTCTTCCCAAGTCTGTATTTGGTGCACATGAAAAAGGAGTCACAGTATCCGAGTGTTTATTCCTCAAGGAAATCAAATTGCATGGTCTCCACTAATTTGAAGGGATTCAACATAGGGAAAATTGAAGAATTTGTGGGGTTCTTAGAGCCACTATTAATGGAAAGCATTGATTGGTGAGAGGGACAAGTGGATTTAAAAGCCGAAAAGATTGGGGCTCTTCTTTGTGAATTCTTTCTACTATAGTTCTGGCCTTTCTAGCATAGGGACGAAGCTCCAACAAAGAAGATATGATCTTATATGAGTGTGTCAAGCTTTCCGATGGCTAGTCGGGAGAAGTAAGGTGTTCAAGCAAGATCACCTAAAGAGAAGAAAGACAAAGATTTGAATCCTTTGCCTTCATAATCTCCACTAGGTAGATCATGTATTGATGCACTACGACTTTGTGAGGGCCCTATAGTGGAGATTCTCCGATTTTTCAAGCAAATTTTGGTGATGCCTCAGATGATTGGCCCCTTCTTTCAAGTATGGCACGGAGGTTGCCAAGGCCTAGAAAGAATGGTCTGTTGAAGGCTAACTTAGCTAGCAGGGTTTTAGTCGATATGGCTTAAACGCAAGTAGAGAACTTTCGAAATCTTGTGGGTTCACCAAAAGAGGTGCATCTCAAGGAGGCCTTTCTAATGGAAATTGGGGGAGCTAATTCCATGTTGCGTTGGAAGTTTGGAACAAATAATCAATGTTGTCAAAATCATTATTGTATTGCAAATCATAATAGGGGTTGAATCATATCGAATCGAAAATATATTGTAAATTGTAAGATTTTTATGATTTTCTACAAAAATGAAAAATATAAATAAGCAAAAAAAATTAAAAACTTATCAATCATCCTTTTGCCATCAATATGCGCCAAGTATAAAGGATTCTTATCTTCCTTTTTTATTATTATTTATCTTTCAAGAAATTTCATTTAAAAAACATACAAGGATCCTTTTATAATTTATGTTCTTGTGACATTTCATGAATTAGAATCACGTTGGAAAAGTGGCATTTGATTATGTAGACCAACAAAAAAAGATATTTTGATTTCTAACCACTATTCCACAATACAGATAAGTCCACATGATCGTAAGCACCCATGAAAACATTCCAGATAAGTCATACATTAATTTGGTGTTTCAACTAGTTAAGAAGTAAGAGATCTTAAAAAGAGTGAGAGAGAGAGAGAGAGAGAGAGACAGAGACAGAGAGAGAGAGAGAGAGAGACAGCTCCATGATTTAATGTTGAAGAAAATATATATCATTTAATCTCTCATAAAGAGCACAATAAAATAATTTACCTTTTCTAAACGATTCTTAAAGCCCCCACCAATTTAAAAACATAATATGAAAGCCGAGGGAAGCTTAAATAGAAGAGACCAAGCATAATTTGAATTGTAAATCAGGATTTGAATCATAAATCATAGGATTCAAATCAGAGAATCGTAGGATTTATATAAAATGGGATACAAGGTGAGATTCAAATCGTCTTACTTAAAATTCAACTCAAATCATAAATCGTAGATATTAGGATTTTGACAACACTGCTAATAATTGCTCATCCATCCGTTCCTCTAAGGCTGTTTGAAAGGTCCAGACCATTCATCAGACAGAGCCCAACATGAACATCCCCTGGGCAAAAAACCAAACTGGTCTACTCATCAGGCGAACCATACGTGTACATTAACTATGGACCATTCATTGCCCTTTCTTTCCACCATCCATTTTACTCAGAAACTAGCATGCAACCTAATGAGTGGACCACAGCCACAGGTTTATAATCCAAGGCATGTTCATCCCACCTGATGACTGGCCAGGATCTTGCACCCTTGTGTAACAACAGCATGTTCCCCCCAATTCACCGTCCAAGCGAATCTCCTTCGCATTTCTCCTCACAAATTCCAACTTCCAATCACCGAACATATAAATTAAAACCGTAAATAACAATCTGCAGAATCTAACCAGCAAAACCTAAACAAAGAATTATAATTCACAAGGCAATACCTGACACCGACACACAATTCTCCCGACTGCACAATCCCCGTTGCTGCCGACTCAGTAGCCGGCGATGCCTCCTGAGCAATTATTACAATTATCTGTAAAAATAGATGGACAGCATGGATGAAACACATACATCATGGTGGGGCCCACAGAGCACCGACCACCAGCCATTGGCTGGTGTCAGGGGGAGTAGCCAGTCCGTTCCCCCGTTTGGCTGGGTGGATTGAAAGGGATTGAAAGGTATTATGGTGGATGGCCTGGATTTCTAGGTATTGATGGTGTTGACAGTGGATTGTCTTCAGATACATGGGATTGCTATATCCCTGGATTGGTATATCCAGTCTGTTTGGCACACCCGGCCAATACTGGGATTAAACCTTACCATCCCTTCCAATCCCTCGAGCCAAACGCGTCTCAGGCATTGGCTGTTGATCACCGACTCTGTTTGGCACGCCCGACCAATCCCAGAATTTAACTTCCAATCCCTTCTAATAACATCCAATCCCTTCCAATCAGAAATGCCAAACGGCTCTTAGATTTCAGAAACAGAAGGGGCAAATCCTTCCAATCCCTTCCAATAACATCCAATCCCTTCCCATCCGACCGGCCAAACGGCCCTTACATTTCAGAAACAGAGAGAGGGAAATGCGGATTGAAACTCTGAAAGATTTGAGAAAGAGATAAATAGGGAAAAAGAAATATACTCACCGTACGATGCTTCTTCTTCTTCTACTTCATGCAGCGAAATGGGTTTCGGGAGATGCGGAATGCGGCCTTGAGACAGTGAGAGAGGGTGAGGGAGATCGGGAGATGAAGAGAGGGCAAGGGAACGAGAGAGACTGAGTGCGAGAGAGAAAGAGAGAGAGAGAGAGAGAGAGAGAGAGAGAGAGAGAGATGGAGACGGAGATGGAGAGTGGGTTTCTGGTTTGGAGGCGGGAGATAATGGCGCTGGGTTGGGTTTTTGGAGGGAGATGGGGTTTTCGACCGGCGCGTGACGGACGGCCCTGAGCGATTTTAGAATTTTAGTTACGTGGGGCCCACTGTGATGTATTTTATATATCCACTCCATCCAATAAATTTAAATTATTATTTTAAGGATGATAAAAAATTCATTTAGATCAAATCTTTAAGCTGACCACACAACAAATTAACAGTACACATTTAATTTATATTATTTCTTATGGTGTGGTCCACCTAGATATTCAATCCACATAATTTTTGAGCTTATGCAACAACATTATATATCCGAATTTTTGGACGGCTTAGATCAAATACATATATTCCAGTGGACCTCATGGATCCCCCTCAGCACCATATAGGTTATAGGTTGAAAGGTATGTTTTAGCTACAGAGAACCTAGGCTATAGCTACGGATTAAATCCGTAGCTATTTTGCTACGGATTTAATCCGTAGCTAAAAGCTTTCAACTTCCATAGCCTTTACTCGATTTTTTGGTAGTGAGGGCTCCATAAAGTTGTTATCGAATCGGATTTTAAAATGGTGGTGTCGCTTCTTAGTGACAATAATAGCTCTAATTGTCTATGTAGATGAATATCATCACATCGGGTGACAATGAAAACATAATTACAGAAGTTAAACTCTAGATCTAGAAGTTGTTTCACCAAGGATCTTGGAAACCTAAAATATTTCCTCGAAATCGAAGCGACCGATTGAATTCTATAATTGTTTTATCCTAAAGAAAATAGGTGTTAGATCTTCTGGAAGAAACTGGCTTAATCGAGTATAAGTAGTGTTCGAAGTATCAGTATCATCACAAGTTTTGCTGGCCGAGGATACAGAAACAATATCGATATCGCCGATAATGTCGTTGATAACTAGAAATGTGGGAAAACATGGGGAAACCAATAGAATTTTCAGTGAAACTTCAAGAGATGCTAAAATACGCACATTTGCATATTTAGGAATAAAAAATTTTCAAAAAGAATAAATAAACAATAAGTTTCAATTTAACGAAGGTTTAAAAGCATGTGTCGTCGTAAGAAATAGTCGAACCATTTCATCCATCCCATCTAACCATTCGATCATCCCATGCAACCTTCCATCTAAACATCCATCGATATTGCAGAGTATCGCTAACTCATGATATTTTTCCAAGAAATCATTGACAATTGGAAATGAAATGAAAGATTGTATTCTTGATGTCACACATGTTACGATAACGATAATACTAAGATATTATCAATGTTAGCAATGACAAATTGAAAATGGCAAAAACCAATGTCTTCATAAAAAAATTTGAAATATAATTTTTTAAAAATAAATAAACTTTTGGTGATGTCTTTACATCGAAGATATTATTGAAATACCGTTGATATACTTGTGATACAAGCATTACCTAGAATTTACATAGTAAAAAAATATTGGCAATATCGATACATTGGAAATACAAGCGATGCCTGGAATTTACATAATTGAAAATATTAGCGATATCGATACATTGGCAATACTTAGCGATACATTACTAATGCCTGGAATTTCTAATACTACCAGTGTTATCGGTATTGCTACCAGTGTTATCGGTATCGCCACACTAGAGATAACAATAATATCAGAGATATTTCGATGAAGATAATTCAAACAATGGGTACAAGCTTTATGCTACACCAATGGACCGAAATATATAAAATTATCAAATGAACAAGGTTCCTTGCTTGAAGATTAAGAGGAATACGAAGGACTAGTTGGCAAACTCATATACCTCATTGTCACCCAATCAGACATTTCTTTCGTCGTAAGAATGGCTAGTAATCTTATGTATCAACCAAGCACTCGATGTTGGGAGGCCATTATTCGCATCTTACGTTTTTTGAAAGGCACCCTAGATAAGGCCGTATCTTCCAATCAAATGGTCACCTACAAGTTGAATCATATGCTAACACTGACCACGCAGGATATGTGACAAATAGAAAATCCACCATTGAATTCTATACATTTGTTGGAGGAAATCTTGTAACATGTAAAAGTAAGAAATAAAATGTAGTGGCTAGATCAAGCGCCAAAGTCCAATACAGAGCAATGGGTCATGCCGTTTGCAAATTTTGTAGGTAAAATCCCTTCTTCGAGAGCTCAAAATATTTTATAGTAAAGTGAGAAGATCATATCCAAGGTGATCATCATAAAGCGCGTCAGCTCAAAGGCACAGCTCGCAAATCTTACTAAAGCACTATCTCACAAGGGCATGATCATATATTACAATCCGATCATGATAAATATATACTCTTCACCCCGAGGGAGGGTGTTGAAAGAATTCAACAAGCTTCTCATATAGTTGAATAGATGAGTCGAATGGAGTTAAATAACTATATATTGGGCCAAGCCCATATGATCAGGCCATAGGGCCCAAAAATGGTTTTATATATATATATATATATATATATATATATATATATATATATACACACACGCGCGCACGCACACACCCCACAAACTCAAGCCACAGTGGGATTACACCACCTACGGATACTCGAACCCTTGACTGGGTGTTGAAACTCCTGAGAGTCTAACACCGGAGCAAGAGTGAGGATCCTACACAAACACAGCATTCAATTTTATAAATAAATGAGAGAGTTAGGGTCTCTCTCTCTCTCTCTCTCTCTCTCTCTCTCTCTGGTCTGCAGATAGACGGTCAAGAAGAGAAATACTATAGGACCCAAGAGATAAGCGGTCTGGATTTTTGAACCGTTGGCCTCACTTATCTGATCTGAAATCCGGTGTATACAATGCAAATGGCCACATATCATAATAATTCTGCATTTAGAGATGCTAATCAATAATGTGTCGATTATGATTGGTCAATGATGATACATGAGTGCCACATATCATTATAATTCCACATTTAGAGATCATAATCAATTATGTGGATTATGATTGGTCAATGATGATAGATTAGTAATTTATATTTTAAGTGTAAATAAGAGGATATGAAATGATCAGAGACAGGCACTGTACATGAACCCTCACATCCAGCTCCCTTCTTTCCCGTCAACGCATCACATGTCGGTCGTCCGAGCAGTTCAAAAGATTTGCCACACCACGAACATCATCCACTTGTTAGGTCGACCGCACTTCTATGTTGCGATCCGTTGATTTTGACCGTATGGCCTGCCTATCAAGTGGGCCAGCTTTATTTTATGGTGTGGCCCATGCTTTTAACGGCTTGGATGTTCCACAACTCTGCTTGTTTCTCCTGTATAATACAGATTTGCTCATACCAGAAGACACTCCTTTTTCAAAATCCTTGGATGATGTTTGGAACATATGAAATCATGAAAACTTGCAAACAGCCCGTTTCTTTATTGCCTGCCCAATGCTACACTGCTTTTAAAAGTTGGTTATATCAAGCACTGATACACAGGCACCTGTGGCATGCATGTATGAGATCCTGGCCGTTCATCTCTTGTTCTCTTCATCTTGAAACTGCAATTTAATACATTAGCCGATCCCTGACTTGATAGTTCCTGTTGCAAATCCTCGCAACCGACATGAGCCTTGCCCAAGCCTTTAATTCCAGGCTCAAATTAATGAAGAGAACAAACACTCTTTCCCGGGTCACTGTTTATAAAATCTGGGCCATGCAAAAGGTGGGCCACTCCATAGAATTCACCTGCAACAAAAGCCAGGATGGTCCATTCATCAGTTGGGCTACTGTGTCGAATTCAAGGAACAGTCGTTAGCCTTACCCTAGGTACAAGTGAGTTCTACCCTATGTACTTGTGGTGAAGCAATCTTCTGCACGGCTCCAATGTTTAAACAAGTGAAATGCTTGAAGGATGTGTGAAAAATCACATTAGACATGGCATGAGAATATTTATCTAAATAAAAGGTGTGGGGTGACCTGATCCAGAGCGGTCAGCCTCAGACATGGCTCATTGTCTCACCTACTCAAAAGACAAACAAAAGCACCATAGGACAACTTAAATAACTTGCCTGTGACTGATGAATGTTTTTTTTTTTTTTTTGGTTTCCTTTTCAAACCTATGAAAAGATTAAAGAGAAACACGAAACTGTCGCCTGTGAAAACAAAAATTCCATTTTACTGACAATATACAATACACTGACAGCTTCCTTAAAAACCTTGAACACCCTTTAAACTACATTTTGCCTCTTATTTCCTACCATTGCCTGTTTCTGTCTTCGGAACTTGAATATCATTTTCCTTCTTAACACAAGGCACGTGAATCCCAAGATACCAACAACAGCTAGAGTTATCTTCAGGTGGTTCCCATTTAGCAACTCCACCAGTTCAAGCTTGCTGTTGTTATCATTGATGCAATCACAGCCGTGAGGGAGTTTTTGCTTGGGCGGATCTTTCACTGGGTCTAGAATGAAATCAAGGCTTGCAGCTTCATCTCCCAGCAAGATATGTGTGGCTTTGGATTTGTAACCAGGCATGGTGACCGTAACTGCATGAGAGTTTCATAGATCCAAGTCAGAACTTGCAAAAAAAATAATCAAAGAATAAGAACTAAGTTTACTATCTGAAGTGAGTGGAATTTCTGCCCATTGCAACTTTATTATTATTATTATTATTATTCTTAGTATTTCAAGTAGCAAACATTTCCTTGAAATTTATCCACATTAATTTTCAAGGGCACTAGAAAATATGGACACGTATTTATATTTATACAAAATCCAAGTTCAATTCTCAAAGGTATTGGATGCATATTCCTACAAGAGGTTAAAACTAGAAGCTGAGAACTCGATTTCTGACTGACAATATTTTTGAATTTTTCTTCTGACAGCATTTTCCAATTGTGCTTAGCGTGGCATTGCAAGCAGGAGAACTGTTGAAATGTCCATTTCTGAATAATGTACGGTGGTTAGGCCCAAAGAGCTGTGCTGGGAATGATTTTGTTGGCATTTGAACGGTGTTTAGTAAACATGTTGAGATCATCCTTTCCACTTTTGGTCAGATGGTGGTCTGTTGCGTGCCTCCTTCAAGTAGCCTCTTCCTAGAAATCAACTGTTTGCAAATTCCTTTTGTGGGCCTGACCATGTCCTTACTCATATATCAGCAGGTTCCCTGTTATTTGTGCAGCCAACTACATGAGCATGACATGTCAGTATTCCATTTGCAGTTTGCCCAGCAACTACCCTATTTTGCTTACTCACCCATTGTTTGGATGCGCATGCAATAGTTGTGCTGGGTTATATACTGGGCAGGATCGCATGTGAGTGGTGTTAATAAGCCTTGCCATTTCTTCAAATTTTCTTCTGTTTGTTTAGGTTCACCATGGAAAAGAATACAAATTTCCCTGAGAAACCCAAAAAGAGAAGGAAATTGATTCCCTTTTTTCTTACCTTTTCCTCATCAAAAAAAAAAAAGCCTATTGAATGTAGATTTCCATGGTTACAAGAGACAGGTCTCACTCTTGACCTTTGACCTTCTAATATTTCCATGGAAAACAATATTCATAAGTATAACCAATCAATGGAATTACTGTTGGATTTCGCAGTTTTCATCTCCTGATTCCATAGGGGTTTTCCATATTTTTAATTATTTCAATAAAGAAATAACACAGACAATGATAAGACGGAATTTTTCCAAGTTATTTCTATTTGTTATAGTTGAGGCAACTCAAGGGAAGAGTGCCACATGCATGTCAAAACCAAGCCATAAATATGGTCAAACAAGGTAGGCACAGAGAGAAGCCATTTCTTTTGGAATATTGGAGGAAACATAACCAACCTTAACTTCAGAAAATTTTGTTCGACTACTTAAATCTGTCATGAATCCTTCAACATATGGCAGCATGAAACTGGCTCAATAATGCACACCACTTTGTGCACTCAATAAAAGGATCAATGGACTTTATGGAGCACAAATCATGAGTGCAAAAGAGGGTAAAGATGCACATAACCACAACAAACGTGGGCTTGTTGTGGATGGACATAAGGCCAAAATTATACTATTTGCAGTCCTAATGGTAAAATTTGAGGTGCTATAAACTGGACAGAATATCCAATGGATGAAATCAGATGATCAGTTTCATCAAATCAGTGTGGTTTCAGGCTATGTTCCATCCATAACTCTATGATTTGAACAGTCTGGATTGACATACACTATTGCACATGGTAATGTGATGAGTTAAAGTAGTCTGCATAAATAGCACGAAACACACCATTACCTTTGCCCTTTAATCATCATCATCATCATCATCATAGCTTTCTTGCAGCCAGTGTTTTAAGTATCAACGATATTGCTTGATATATCCCACGACATATCTTGCATCTCACCTGTGCGATACGAAAAACACAAGTAGTGGGATATATCCCACGTGTTCGATCTGATGAGCATTTTCGATTTCGATACTTTTTTTTTTTTTTGTAAATCATGTTAAATCAGTGTTAAATTGTTGCAAATTTATGATTTTTCATGTTTTGTATGAAAAATCATAGATTGGGAGCTTCAATTTTGAGATTTGGAGGAGATAGGCCAAGTTGCAGAAAATTGAAAAAAAAAAAAAAACACTAATCTGGTGATTCTTCTTTTACTTTTTGAATGTATTGCTTGTGTTTCCACGTCTTCTTTTACATTTATAAATTATATGAATAGACTTTGAATATACTTGCATCAAATCAGTTCGACAACTCATAGATTAGGACCACATACAAAGAAAACCAATTATGTGCACTTGTTTTTTGTAATGTTTGATTTATAAGTGTATATTGATGTCTTTTTTTAACAATTACTGAAGTTTCATTAAAAAATTCAACCAATTTCCCAATGTTTCCCCATGTTTCCAACAACAGCGATGCATTACGCGATACAACCAATATATACCAAGGGTGAGACACATAATGCGATTCTGATATTTTGAACACTGCTTGCAGCTATTTGGGGACAGCTTTACAAATTAACCCTTAGTTATCCCTTCAATCATCGGGGAATTATAGGATCCCTGGATCCTCAATTCGTCCAGAGTACATTCGGGTTTTCAGTTCTGGTAAGTTCAGCCCATGGTTCGGTAACACAGCCCAATGGGCTATTGTGCACCACCATGCATGGCCCATTGCCCACAACTTCTCAGATTGAAAGATCCTAACCACCAGTCTTGGGATCTTTTCAGTTGAATGTGGGCAGTTGCTCAATCCTCTTCTTAACCATCTAAGCCTCAAATTGAAGGGTTAGGATTGTCACATGGAGATTTTCAGGCCATAGTCCATTGTGCCCATAGACAACAGCCTGGATTACTGAACCATGGGCTTCACTTATCAGATATGTAAACCCACAGGTCAAGGATCATATAATTCCTCTTATAATTAATGTATTAGAATTTTTGAATCCGCCAAAGCATAATGCCAGTTAATGGTGAGACGAGGTTGGAGATTTAATAAAAGGAAATTGGAAGATAAAAATGAATAATGCATACCCTCATAGCTTTCGCCTGGAGCAAGCAACCGGTGGTAATTGCCAAATACTCTGCCAGCTTTAACCTGTAAATAAACACAAGAATACGTAAGGAGAAGCTAGAACAAATACACAAGTAAGGAGTTGCATCAATGCAAGATATTGTATTGCAGCCACACAAGCATGGTTTCAAATTTCAACCGAGTTTTGCCTCCACAAGGATAAACAATCATCCATACTTATCATTGTGCCAATTTCATCCAGATTAAACCAAACTCACAGGCTAGATTACCGAGTTCACAACAATTGGTTCAATTGTGGCAACTTCCACAAAACATATGGAAAAAATGAACGCAATCCAGATATCTAAATCATCAGCCCATTGTAGATAGTAACATAGACTAAAAATCACACTGGTCAGAGTGGCATCAGACAATATGATTGAAGGTTTACAAAGAAAAGTAGTCCAACTTCAACTGACAAAACTGACATGGTTAAAATCATCTGCCAAATACAATTTTTGGGCATTTTTTCCATTGACAAAGACGGCTACAATCTGGATGTGGTGTGCTTATATGCTATGAGTGCTGTTGATGACTTGCCACAATTTAACAAATGTGGCAATTTCCATATTGGAGTTTAGTCCCAAATTTGCAATATAAGTGTTATGCTAAAAGTTCAAGTTCCATGTTTGGGCCAGAACCACCAGTCAGCTAGCCTATAAAATTAACAAAAGAACTCACATACATGTAGTAAAAAATCTATTTATGATTTTCATAACTGATGATGTAATCCAAATAAACATCAATGTACTACCACCACCAGCAGAAGAGCATGATCATAATCCTATGACTAGCTGGAAGGGTACCGTGTAATTGATTCCCTTGATCATGATGGAGGCAGGCAAAGGTTGTCCATTATCTGATGATACGATCCTCCCATGTACTCCTGTCTATAAATTACTGTTAGTCAGATAAATATTCAGACAGGCAAGCATTTACAGTACATCAATACCCTGCAGCATTTAAAACATCTCTTTGAATAGAAAATTGCATACCATGGCCAGTGATAGTTTTTTTTTTTTTTTGGCCTTTTCTTTTTTCCTGCTATTCTATTTTTGCATTTGCTCATAATGCTCAATACAACATATTTAATTAAATCCTGCCACGGATTTATCCTTGCAGCATGTTTGTCTGGAACCCAGACTAAGAATGGTGCAAAGGTCTCGTCCTTTTGGAATGTTAAGCAGCATTCCACTCCAGAGCAGTAATCTTTCAAAATGATCAATATGACTTGCATCCGATATTAGATGTTACATCTGTCAAAAATATGTTCATAAACATACATAGTTACTTTGCATCAAATATTATCTTTCATTATAACACCCCATACTATTTTCCCGTATCCTGAAACTTGTATCAGACTGGATGGTTGTTTGGGCTAGAACCATGGGTTCTAGATACATGTTTTGGATTGGGACTCATTCAGCTATGAAGTTGGTTTGTACAAACGAAGCTTAGTGTGACTCATCCAAAACTGGAGGGGAACCACATCAAAAATCTCCCGGCGCAGACAATCAACAGCATGGTTGACTTCCTTGAAACCTTGACATAAGTAGAGCCCTGAAACCAATAAAGCATTAGCAACTTCCCAATGAATTAAAATAGAATCCTAAATGCTGTCAATAGAAGTCCTGGAATCTCCCTCAATAATAGTTTTGCTCAAGCCCATTCAAACAGCAAGTTCGAGGCCCCTTGTCATCAGCTTCAGCCCCATTGGGGGAGGAACAAATAGGATAAAAATAAGCAACACAGAATTTTCCACTACTGTCATGGATAATACCAAAGGCCTTCCCCACGTTTGTCTTGTATTCCCAAGCACTGTCAAAGTTTATGTAAATCCACAAGGGGAGGAGCACAACTGGTGGAGATGTCGGGATCATGGTTGTCCCGTCTGGGTGGGCTAGCAGAGGCAACACATTTGATGATTGTATCCTTCTCATTTGCAGCCATATGATTTTGGTGAAGGATGTCATTACAACATGGTTCCTTCCCATTGAAGACTTGATCATTCAAGGCGAGCCAGATGGACCAACAAACAAAGGAAAAATATTTCAGATATGGTTGCTTTACGGTTGGGTACACCAATGAGATAGGTAGTTCTGGCTGCCCCAGAGAAAGATTCGCAGGAGTGGGAGTGTGCAGTCACATCCCAACAGCTTAGACCAAGGAATATTGTTGTGTTGATGGTTCATCAGGTGGGCATTAATAACACAATAGGCCGATTTGACACTGAAGTTCCCATTCTTGGTCAGCTTCCACATGATTTTGTATAAATTACTAGTATTGGATAGGTGGATGTCATTGATGCCGTTTGCAATCTCAGATGACCAAATTTGTTGAAAGAGCTGTGTCTTCCAGCTTTGAGAGTCTCATGACATAAATCAAGGCACCCACTGGGTAGTCAAGCTCAATTCCCTTAACATCCCAATATTCCTTCTTTTTTTTTTAAGGGGGGCTTGGGACCCATCTATGCACCCAAACTTTGGTACAATCTCCACATCCCACTTGATCAAAAAAGACCTCAGGGAATGATGCTATTGACCTTAAGAATCCTTTTCCATGTAAGGGAGTTGGATGACCTAGACCCAACTTCATTCAGACCACTATCCTTTAGGTACTTATGCTCAGTGTTCGAATTATCTCCGATATTATCAAAATATCTCTGATATTATCTTTATCTCCAGCTCAGCAATACCGATAACACTGGTAGTGATACCGATAATGCTGAAATTCCAAGTATTAGCAATGTATCGCTAAGTATTGCCTGCGTATTAATATCACTAATGTAATCGCTAATATTTTCAACTATGTAAATTCTAGGTGTCGCTTGTATTGCCAATGCATCAATATCGCCAATGTATCGCAATATTTTCGACTATGTAAATTTTAGATAATGCTTGTATCGATGACCTAGACCCAACTTCATTCAGACCACTATCCTTTAGGTACTTATGCTCAGTGTTCGAATTATCTCCGATATTATCAAAATATCTCTGATATTATCTTTATCTCCAGCTCAATGATACCGGTAACATTGTTAGTATCAGAAATTCCAAGTATTAGCAATGTATCGCTAAGTATTGCCAGCGTATTCATATCGCTAATGTAATCGCCAATATTTTCAACTATGTAAATTCTAGGTGTCACTTGTATTGCCAATGCATCAATATCGCCAATGTATCGCCAATATTTTCGACTATGTAAATTTTAGGTAATGCTTGTATCATAAGTGTATCGACGATATTTCAATAGTATCGCCAATTTATTGATATCATTAAAATTTTGTTTATTAGAAAATTTTTTATTTCAATTTTTTTTTCATGGGCACGTGGTTGTACTGTTCAATTTGTCATTGATAATATTGATAATATCTTGATATTATCGATATCGCAACATATGCGATATTGAGACCACAATCTTTCGTTTCCTTTCCAATTGTTGATGATTTCTTGGTGAAATATCATGTGTTGTTGATATTTTGCAATATCGATGGATGTTTGGATGGAAGGTTGGATGGTTAAATAGGCCGGATGGGATGGTTGGACTAATTTCTTTCAACAACACATACTTTTAAGGCCCTATTAAATGGAAACTGGTTATGTATGCATTTTTTTTTGCAATTTTATTTTATTTTTTAATTTCTAAATATGCAAATATGTACATTTTAACATCTCCTAAAGTTTCGCTGAAAATTCCACCAATTTTCCCATGTTTCCCCACATTTCCGGTTATCAGCGATATTATCGACAATATCGATATTGTTTCCGTATCTCTGGCCAGCAAAACTTGTGGCGATAGCGATACTTTGAACACTGCTTATGCTTCATTATCAAAGCTGATAGGCTACTCTCTCTAAGATGATTCTCCATCCAAGTTTGGCCATTAAGGCAATGTTAACTTTTTTAATGGTCCGGATACCAAGCCGTCCTTGGGCTATGGGTTTGCAGACTTATTCCAGCTAATGATGCATTGATATAATTCTCATTCCAGTTATTATAGAGGAACTCCCTATTTTTCCTTCTGACACTACACTCTTGCTTTTAAGGCCTGTTTGTTTCACCGTTTACAATAGTAATTGAATGTAAATGGGTAATGATTACTTTTGACCTATGTTTGGAGAGAGTTGAAATTCACGAGGTAAATGTGCCTTGAGAAACAGAATTGCATTGCACCCTAAAATTTGTGGGTCCCACCATTATCTATATGTTTGATCTATGGACATGTAGGGCATGAGTCAAAAAAATGAGGCAGATTGTAAGCTCAAATGGACCACAAGGCAGGAAACAGGGGGATGATAATGTCCACTGTTAAAAGCGGAATTTTATGTAGGGCCCACAGTGATGTTTATATGTCATCCACACTGTTTATAAGGTCAAAGAGACATGAATGAACCATAAACACAAATATCAGCTTGATTCAAAACTTTTGTGGCCCCCAACAAGTTTTCAATGGTAGGTGTTCAACTCCCCTGTAGTGTGGTCTGCATGCGCTTCGGATTTGCCTCATTTTTTGGCTCGTGCCCTATAATGAGCTGATACAACAGATAAACAGTTTGGATCAGACACATACATCATGGTGGGCCCCATTGATTTTACGTATTTTCTTCCTCACCGCCTCGATTTTAGTGAAACTGTCAATGTCAAAATCATTTCTTACATGTATTTTCCCTGGTAAATAATTATTGCTCATTTACAAGCAATTACCATTGTAAATGGTGAAACAAACAGATTTTCCCACAAGATACAAGGTAGGTAGGAATTCCAATGGACTTAAGGAGCTATCCGTCTTCGAGCCTGGGACAAGAGTTCAGACTTTGATCTTGCAATCTTTAAGGATATTCTCAACTGCTCCTTTAAACCATTTTGACTTCGGTCTCCCAGGCGCCACAAGGAATCCCAAGTACATGAAAACAGAAGCCCGTACATGGAGTTGAGTTATATGTACTTCTAGCTAATGGTCAGTTGCTCTGACAAGCCTGGATAGTCACCAATAGACTCGACACAAACCAATTAGCATGACGGTTGAAACCCATCATCATTCCCATCACTATGATAAATAGGGATTTGAATAGTGGTTTCAGAGTGCGACTTTCCTAGGGATCAAAACTGGTACAACGTGCCATGACTCGTTGGTTTCAACTCCATATGGGTCGCTTTCAGTCAGTATCAGTTTGGTGACTCGTTTCATTATGGACCAAAACTAATATGATTGGGACGATACCAAGTCATAATGGATGACATTTAAATCCATGAACAAACGGCATTTCTTCCGTGTCCAGATCTGGAAAATGTGTCAATGTAATTTTCATCCTCACTTTGAAAGGCTCCCACTACATACTATTGACGTTGCATATATATGGCTCCTCCATACTGGGCCCAAATGGCTGGTGATCTTAGGATAGGCTCCATATACCTAAGGTACATACTCCTGTCCATGAGTAGAATAAACCTCATATGTCATCCACTTAGCCAGCAGCATCAGTCCTATAGGTGAAGTGCCATGTTTACCTAGGTGTGGGTATTCAGCTTTGCTATTATCCTCTGCATATTTCCATCCCCAACCATGTGTCTCACCCTGTTATATGATATAAATAGATGACATCTCCTCCACAACCATGATCAAGTTCATCTTTCAATTCTCATTGGCGTCATCATAATTAGCCTCACCAGTGCCAATGCTGCCGCCGCCATCACCAGATCAATATGGTAGCACTACCGCTACTATTACCTTACTAGGACTGTATTGTGCGCAGTGTACCAACTATCGATGACATTATCGGTAATATCATCGATATTATTGTTATAATATGCAGTAGTGTCAAAAATTCCAAATACCAGCGACGTTTCGGCGAAATATTGCGTGTTATTGATACAGTGATATATCTCCAAAAATATCGGGACTGTATTGCGTGTATAAATGCCAGGTTTTGACTGTATCAACGATAATATCGTTGATACAGTTTGAAAACCCCATCTGTCCAGCGACTACATGCGTAGATCAGATAAAAGTTAAAAAAGAAATTCCAAATGGTGCGAGGTCGGTATGCACCTCCCCTCACCTATTGTTCAGAGTATCCCCGATATTATTGATAAATATCCCTGATATTATCCATATCTCTAGCTTGACAATATCAACAACACTAGTAGTATCGGCGATATATCGCTAAGTATTTGCCAATGTATCGATATCGTCAATGTATCGCCAATATTTTCAATTGTGTAAATTCCAGGTGTTGCTTGTATTATCGCTAATGTATCAATATTGCCAATGTATTAACAATATTTTCGATTGTGTAAATTCTAGGTGTTGCTTGTATCACTAATGTATCAGCGATATTTCGATAATATCGCCAATGTATCGGCAATGTTTCAATGATATCACCAATGTATTGATAATCACAAAATTCTGTTTAATAAAAAAAATTCCATAAATTTTTTTATGGGTGCATGGTTGTATGATAAAATGCATGTTTGTATGAGTGTATGTACGAATGCATACATGCATGGATGGACGGATGTATGCATGCATGGATGGATGGTTGGTTGGATGGATAGATGTATATGTATATTTGTGTTTTTGTATGTTTGTGTGTATGCACGCATGCATGGATGGATGGATGGATGGATGCTGTATGTGTATTTGTATATTGGTATGTGCATGCATGGACAGATGGATCCACCATTTTCCCCATGTCTCCCCAATGTTTCCCTGAGTCAACAACGCATGTTTTTAAGCCCCATTAAAGGTAAACTTATTATTTGATTCCTAAATATGCAAATATCAATCTTTTTCGCTATTATTTGATTCTTAAATATGCAAATATGTGTATTTTATCATCTCCTAAAGTATCATTAAAAATTCCACCATTTTCCCCAATGTTTCTCTAATGTATCCTCAAGTCAACATCGCATGCTTTTAGACCCCTATTAAAGAGAAACTAATTGTGTATGTCTTTTTTGCAATTATTTGATTCTTAAATATGCAAATATATGTATTTTACATCTCCTAAAGTTTCATTGAGAAATTCCACCATTTCCTCACATTTCCCCAACGTTTCCCCTAGGCAAGGATGCATTTCCGACTATCAAAATTAATATTTGCGATATTGATACATGTAATGATACCGATACTACGAACATTGTCCTCACCCAAGGCGAAAGACACCCCCTCACTATTCCCGGAGATATGGTGCACCCCCGTTATCCCAACATTTGAGTGATGTGTATGAGAGATGTGGAGTCAGTGGACCACCTCTTCATTCATTGCCCTTTTGCCCGAGTAGTTTGGGCCTCCCATCTTGATCCTTTTTAACAATAATTGAGTGATGCCAGAATCCATGGCAGAGTTCCTCTTAGATTGACATGCAGGAGGTGACAAGAAAGCAGACAAAATGATTTATCATTTAGTCCTTATGGCGAGTCTCTCAGTGATTTGGGGAGAGAGCAACAACTAGTGCTTTCGTAACAAGTGTGGATCAATGGAGAATTCGATTTGGAGGGTCAAAGCACTCACCAAAGAGTGGGCTTTTGGCTTGGAAGCCCATTTTATTTGTATTCTCTTCCTACCTAAGCTCTTGCATTGGCAAGTTTCCCAATAAAATTTTGTTATCCTTTAATAAGGCTTTTGAAAAAGAAGAAGTTAAAATCAAGATGATGTTATGTAAATAAACATATTTGTTATTATTTTATATATATAATAATATATAGCTGCTTGACAACTCTCACTTGTACATCAATCCTTAGCTCCATTATACAAATAGCATTCTTTGGGCCTTTGAGCACTTCTAGATGGGTAGAGAAGTTGTTATCACTCACAAATGGGATTTAAGAAATAAGCTACAAAATTTATAAGTTGGTAGAATTATGATAAATCTCAATCAACTAAATCAAAATTTTACAAGGAAAAAAAATAATTACTTGTAATGTGAATATATAGGCCGATATCGTCGATATTTAAAACATTGAGTCCACCTCTTATCCATATTCACCTAGTGTTTCTTGCATTGTTTTTTTTTTTTCCCCATCATTGTTAATTTCATTGAATCCATTGCATCACATAAAAACTCCATTGTTGGCTTTACGTCACCATCTACCAATTTAAGGACTCCAACAAGAGGCTTATTAGTGGCAACTAACTCCATGGTCTTTTTCCAAAAGTCCTCCAAGCTTCTAATCACAACTACTTGCTTCTAGTGATTGCAATATAGATAATATCGGCTGATATATAGGCCGGCAATATCGGTATCGCACCCCTCCAATACGAAAGTAGTACGGAGTTATAAAATTCCGACGATACTCAGACAGAGGAGGTACCACTCTGAAAATTCTGAAAAAAAATAAAATCAAATCAAAAAAACTAAAATCCACTCTCTCTCTTTCCTAGATCTTTCATTCCTTTTCCTTTATACTTGAGATTTCAACTGGAAGTACCATAGAATTGTACACAGTACCAATTGGAAATAGGTAATTTTTATGGTGTCCCTTCATCCTGGTAGGGCGCACCTGCTGACTGGATTGCATGGCACATACACAACACGTTGGAGCCCACAAAAATTTCCAAGTTTCTATGGTTGGTGTCCTGCACCCTAATGTTCTTCATTGTTCCCTGTTGTGTGGCCCACTGGAGTAATGTGAGTGGCTGGCTTTCATGCTTTGTGCCTAACATGGGGGGAGGTGGGGTGTCCGATGAGTGGATCGGATGCCCCACACACATAACAGTGGGCCCACATAGCTCCACCGTATAGGAAGCTGTGGTGCAGTAGATTGTATTGGAACATTCCACCTCCCACACATATGGGGAATGGTAACGTCCCCAATGCTTTAAAATGGCATATAACATCTGTGGATGTGTATGACTATTAATATAGCAAGATGAAAGATAATACAAAATTATTCAACATACCTTCACAAGGCTTGCAACAAGGTTCAACATGCTCATTCTATTGTATTCCCAGAGGATTGGAAGCTACACATTCACAAAATACAAGAAAGAAGAAGAGATAATCAAACAAATGGGTGTTGCTAACCATTAAGTTGTATAAGGAAAACAATTAGAAAATAAATTTAAGATTCACAAGTTTCCATGCGTGGTCACTGTTCATACATGTAAAATAATTAAAATCATCTACCATAACTAGAAAAATCATTACAAGGTAGAACCAATTGCTCTAATCTTTGAAACTTCAAACTAATTAAGTAGGATCTACCTAGAAAAATGTTTTACAATGAGGATGTATACTGACGAGTTATGATGGCCAGAATTATCACATGAACGAAATGATGTCATAATTCAATCACATGGATAGTATTGCGGATCATAAGCACAACTGAGTACAAACGACATCCAAAACCAACTATACCACACACAATAGAGATTTCTACACTCCCCAACAAGCATATAGCATTTAATTTCCTAAAGGTTCCACTAAAACACATTGTAAATGTATATGATTGGGATATTGCTCTTTGCCTACTTGCATTAGAAAGGATATGAAACGATGGAGAAAGGTTCCACTAACTTATGCAACCAAATTGAGAAAAACTCAAAACTCCATTGAATAAATTTGAAGGTGCTTATCAAATTAGAGCTCCATGTCCCTTCAATAGGTCACAAGATTGGCAAAAATCCAGTATAAAGATTGCGTTTGCATCCAAAAATAGCCCAACAGTTGATACTAGAGTTGAAGATGATAAATAGAAAAAGATTTAGGGTTTGTGTGAAGCAGAGAGAAGGAAAAGAAAGAGAGACGAGAAAAGAGAAAGAAAGAAGAGAGAAATTCAAGGCATAATGACTTGTTAGTCAATGTGACTAACGTGTTTTATTAATAAGCCTGTTTGGATTGGTGGAGATCAATAAGTAGCTTACGAGTGTCATCTGAGGTAAACTATGGAAAAGGAAAAGGTTTCATTTACTTCGAGTCTGAGACAATAAGGGCCCGTTTGGGGGCTTGTAAATGGAGGCAAATGGGAAATGGATTTGGAGGTAAATGAATTGGGAGTAAATGAAATGCATTGAAATCCAAAATATTATGTTTGGATGGGAGTAAATGGGAGGAATTGGAATGCATTTGAATTTTTCAATATATTCATAGGAACATATGTAATATTCTAAACAAGCATTAATATCCGAAATAAGCTTTGATAGAATAATTGTAATATGCCCATTGAAATAAATACTTTAGCCAAAAAGGAGGAAATTCCGAGCCTTAGGTGGGCCACAAACGTAAGGATCACAAACAAGCGACTTGTCAACATTTTTTAACCATCCATTTGGATGACCAACGTTTGGACAGTTTGGATCATTCTATTAGTGTGATTTTAGTGATGTAGCCAGTATTTTAAATATCAATGATATTGGCCGATCCAGCCCGAAGTCTGGTTCGGCCAACCTAACCAGTTAGGCTAACCCTACAATATTCGATAAAAAAGATAGATTTGAAAATATATATATATATATATATATATATATATATATATATATATATATATATGTCAAATTGTTACATCTACATGAAAATCATGGATTGGGAGCTTCAATTTCAAGATTTAGAGGAGAAGGACCGAGTTGCGGAAAATTGAAAGAAATCAAAATCAAACATCTATGTAACCTAATATAGTGATTCTTCTTTTGCTTTTGAATGTATTGTTTGTGTTTCCACACGCCTTCTTACATTTATAAATTATATGAATAGACTTTGAATATACTTGCATCCATACAGCCGATACATTACGCAATACAGCCGATATATCCCATGCGATAACCGATACGTATCTGTATCCCAAGGGTGCAATACGTAACACGATACCGATATTTCGAACACTAGATGTAGCTGATAATTGGCTTGTTTCGAAGTATCATCAGCGTGCCACGTCTACGACGGACGCATGCATAGCAACAACTTTGTTTACTCATGCAACTCTCCAAGGAGCCCAAAAAGGCATTTACCTCCATTTACTCTCAAAGCTCTCTCTCTGTTGAGGGAGGATTTCATTTGCAGCTGCATTTGCTTCCATTTCATTCCATTTACCTCCATTTATTTCCATCCAAACGCAAAAAAAAAAAAGAAGTCATTTACTTCAATTTACCTTCATCTACTCCCAATCCCTCCCATTTACTCTCATCCAAACAGCCCCTAAAAGGAAATGGCCCTTTTCTGCAGAAATCTAGAGTCTGAGGAAAAGGAAATCAATTTCATCAATCCTCTTGTCTTTTGCAAATGAAGGAAACCATCACATACGAGGAAATCAATTTCCTTTCCTCAGTTACCTTCCTATTTCCACCCATCCAAATGGGCGGAAACCAATAAGGTACTCTACATGACTGACTACACATGATCATTGTCCAAAGTATCCCCGATATTATCCGTATCTATAGCTCAGAGATACCAATCACACTAGTAGAAATACTGATAACACAAGTAGTCTCAAAATTTTCAAGTATTGATGATGTATTGCCAAGTATCACCAATCTATCGATATTGCCAATGTATCGTCAATATTTTCGACTGTGTAAATTCTAGGCATCACTTGTATCGCAAATATATTGATATCTCCAATATTTTCGACTGAGTAAATTCCAGGTGTCGCTTGTATCGCCAGTGTATCGACAATATTTCAATAATATCTCTACTGTATCGATATCGCCAAAAATCTATGTATTAAAAAAAAAAAAAAAAAAAATCATTTCAAAATTTTTTATGGGTGCAAGGTTGTATGCAATGTTCAAATTGTCAACAATATTATCAAGCATATCACAATATCATTGTTATCACAACATGGGCGAATTCGAGACCATAATCTTTCATTTCCTTTTCAATTGCCGACGATTTCTCGGCGAAATATCGTGTGTTGTCGATATTTTGAAATATCGATGGACATTTGGATGGAAGGTTGGATGGATAGATGGGATGGATAGATATAGGTGGTATGGATCGGATGGTTGGACTGGTTTCTTATGACCAAGGTATCCCAAATCAGTTACATAACGGCCGTTATGCAATAGTAACATTCATAACCGTTACACATTATGAGGTTGAAATGGTCATAATGACTGTTACAGAAAAGAAGGTGGTAACGGCCTTGTAGCAGTCATGTAACGGTCCCGTAATGGTCCTGTAACAAGTTTTTTCAAAAGAGAGAGAGAGAGAGAGAGAGAGAGAGAGAGAGAGACATAACGACCGATACGGGGGCCATAATAGCCGTTATGGCCCGTATCATAACAGTAACAATAGTGGCCGTTACGGTCACCAATACCGTTATGAAACACCTTGCTTATGACAGCACATGCTTTTAGGCCCCCATTAAATGGAAACTTATTATGTATGCATTCTTTTTATAATTTTTTAATTTCTAAATATGCAAATATGTGTATTTTATCATCTCCTGAAATTTCACTGAAAAAGTCCACCATTTTCCTCATGTTTCTCCAATGTTTCCCCGCATTTTCGATTATAAGCAATATTATCGACAATATCAATATTGTTTCCATGTCCCCGGCTAGCAAAACTTGTAGCGATGCCAATACTTCAAACACTACACATGACTAGATATGATGGCATAAAAATAAACGGAACCATACTCCACATGGCTAAACATATATCTCCCTATGACTGGCAATCACAAGTAGATCTATGCACATAATATGAAGAAGAAACACATGCTTAAAGGGGAAAAAAGGTAACACATGCTAGACATGGGAGCAACACACTATAAAATCAAATAACTCAGTCAAAATAATCATGTTAAAATTCATAACCGCCTTAAATAACTCTATAGCCCAACTTTCTAGATCTAAAACACTCTTAATTCAACATACTATCATGTGACTTCATGAATAAGCAACACATGCTAGACATGGGAGCAACATACTATAAAATCAAATAACTAGGTCAAAATAATCATGTTAAAAATCATAACCACCTTAAATAACTCTAAAGCCCAACTTTCTAGATCTAAATCATTCTTTCTTAATTCAACATACTATCATATGACTTTCTAAAACCTATTACACCTCAAAAATAGAGTTAGGTCTAAAACTTGCCTACAACTAAAACTTTCCTCAAATCAACGAAATCTGAATTAAAAATAAACTAAAACAATCTTTGACCAATAAAACCAACTACTTCAGGACTCTTTAACTAATTGCTTTCTATAAAGACAACACCAACTCGAATGATACCATTTCTCTCGGGCCTATCGTTGGGATAGTCCCTTCACTCAACTCCACTTGAACTAGCGAAAACGGTTGATTACTTTGACTAACTTTGAGCAGACCAAACAATTACACAACCATCGTTGTTTCATTGGCGACAACAACTTTATTACAAAACCCAAAAAGGGGAAAAATGACAAAATTCATTAAGGCAATAGAAAAGAGTTCCTTGTACAAAGAGAAGATCCATGGATTCCCTCATAAGCACACAGGCATACAATTTGACTCTTGGAATCTGATTACATACAATCTCCATGTTATACAATCACAATTTCAATTTGTTCAAAATAAAATACAGCTTCCAAGGAGGACGACATTCTCTAGATGCCCAAGCAATAGCATTCCTGGAGTCCCCTTCCACCAACAAGGAATGACCCACCTGGCTTGAAAGATGCCCTTGTCAGTTTTAATGGCCAAGGCCTCAACGTTGATTTGATGACCCTATCCCAGTTGGGCCCAACAAAGTGAACAAGATGGACTACTCGTCTCTAAGAACCCCTCAATGTTGGAATAATTTGGGTTATCAATTGAGCTACTATTGATATTCAATTCCTACCATCTGGTCGGTGAAAGGGAGGAACAAATTCTTCTTGTAACGGTTGGCCCCTATAATTCCGAATGCCCCCATTCCGATTGCAAAGGAGATCAAGAACAAAGCAACAGAGAAGAATTTTAAGAACCACTTGCCAAACTGACCAACAATCTCTTGATTCTAGCAGAGATGACTTCAGTGCTCGACCTGGGAGCATGAGGGAGCATCCTCCAAAGTATTTAACCCTTAATCTTAAAAGGGTCACCTGTCCCCCGCTCCTAAGGTTTTGACCCATCCAAGCAAGACCTAGTCGATCTTGAAGAGGCCCAAAAGAACCAGACCAGATCTTCCATGTTGTGATGCAGTCAGTAAAGATATGATCAGTGTTTAAGTTATCGACGAGAAATCGATAATATCGCCGATAATTTCGGTGTCGCCACACTGGCTACCTCGAAACCTACTAATTTCGTTTCTCTTCCAAATGTCACCGAAATTTCGGCGATTTTTGCGATAAAATGGGTTGTTGGAGATAAATTCGTTGTAGATACCTTACCACGAGAATTTCGGCGATAGTGTAAATTTGTAAAATTAAAAAAAAAAAAAAATTAAAAAGAGCTTTCATTTCGAATTTTTTTTCAAGATCAGAGAGAATGTGATTTCCGGTACCTATAAAAGAGGATTGGTTGATCGCAAATGGTATTTGGTTGGCCAATCACAAATCCATCGAAAGTTGTAGGCCCAAATTCCGTAGATACGAAAAAAAAAAAAACCTCCAATTTCCCCTCTTTTTTTCCTTCGATTGGATAATATATTTCAAACGCCATAGGGATTTCGACGAATCTTCAGCGTTTTTTTTATGGATTTTTTGTCGAGATTTGGGCAGGAGTATAGGGTTTTGAAATGGTGCGTTCGGAACCCTTTTTCCCCCAAATTGCTTCCACTTTTGTTTTTTACAGGACAACGCCGGCACGACTTGCGACTATGGAATGACTCACCTTTAATGCTCTATGGGCCACACTATAATATTATGTGCTTTATCCGTGCCGTCCATCTATTTTGTAAGGTCATTTAATGGCATGTGCCTAAAAATGAGTCGGATCCACATTTTAGGTGGACCATACCAAAGGAAACAGTGGTGATTGAATGCTTATCATTCAAAACTTATTTTGGCCTACTGTAATGTTTATTTGCCATCCAACTTATTCATGAGGTCATGTAGACTTGGATGAAGGGAAAACGTAAATATCAACTTGATTGAAAATTTTGTGGCCCCAGAGAAGCTTTTAATGGTGTCCATTTAATGACCGTTGTTTCATGTGGTGTGGTCCACCTGAGATTTGGATCTACCTCATTTTTTGGCTAATGCCCTAAAATGATATGAAAAAATGAATGTATGGCATGGATATACAATGAAATGCATCTAGGTGGACCCACAGTTAGGGTCCCGCACACCTCCCTGGTGCACAATTCGTCTCTAGTAAGCGATGGATTGTCTGCGGAAGCTTTCTTGGGAACTTCCTGGCACAGGAGCTACTAGGCCCACCGTGATGTTTGTGTGAACCCTACCCATCCATCTATTTTGCTAGATGATGTTCGGATATGGGTGTAAAAATGAGGCAAATCCAAAACTCAAGTGGGTCGCATGACAGGAAACAGTGAGTAGAGAAATGCTTACCATTGAAACCACCCTAGGTCCACCATGATGTTAATACGCAATCCATACCGTTCATAAGGGCATCCCTATCAGGGATAAACTGAAATTACAAAAATATTAACCTAATCCAAAACTCTATGGCCCCACGATTGTTTCAATAGTGGAGGTTTAATTCTCATTGTTTCCTGTCTGTAGCCCACTTTTGTTTTGGATCTGTCTCATTTTTAGGCCTATTCACTAACATAATCTGGCAAAACAAATGGATAGAGTAAATTTCATCACCATGGCCTCACCTATTTTTCCGTCAGCAGGTCACTGCAAAAGGCTTTTGTAGGCAATCCCGTCCAAGGGAGCGCAGCTTAGGTTGCGAGCTGCGCTCCGAAACCATCCAAGTGGATGGGACCCTAACTATAGGGCCCACCTTGATGTATGAATTGTATATCCATGCCGTCCATTTTGGCCAAGTTATTGCAGGGCATGGTCCCAAAAATGAAGCAAATACAAATTTCAGGCGAACCACGCCACAGGAAACAATGGTCACTGGACACTCACCATTTATAACTTCCTAAGGTCCACTCTAGTGTTTATTGACCACCAAACCTACTGATAAGGTAACATAGACTTGGATGAAAGGAAAAAAATCAAATATCAACTTGAGTGAAAAAAATTTGGTCCAAAATAGGTTTTTGATGGTGGCCATTCAATTACCACTCTTTCATGTGGTGTGGTCTACCTGAAATTTGTATTTGCTTCAATTTTTGCACCATGCACTAAAATAGGTTGGCAAAAAAGATGGATGTCATGGATATACAATACATATATTGAGGTGGGCCCTACCATTAGGTTCCAACGGTGGTCGCAGACTTGCAGCCACAATGCTCATTTCAAGGACACAGCCTAGTCAACCAGATTTTTTAATAGAGATAAATTTGTATGCCTATTTGAGGATTTCTATCCCATATACAGAGATATTTTAACAATCTGAGCCATTCTTCATCTTGAAAATTGAATGCACTAGACACAACTTACAACTTTAAATCCAAAATTCTTAATGAATCAATGATTCTATATATTTTTTTTAAATAGCTGAGTACTCGCCCTGACACATGGAATCCTTTTGTGAGATCCGAGCCACTCACCAGATTGGACCCACTATGTAGATGCCTTATGTCAACTGATAAGCCATTCTCATCATGTAAGACAATTATATGAATGCCCACCAATCTGATGTCTCAAGTGGACCACCCCACATGAAATAGTGGTCACTGAATGCCCACCATTAAAAACTTATTTGGGCCCACAAAAGTTTGGAATGGATGCATAAATTGGATGGACGGCTAGATGGATGGATGATTACATGGGATGGATGGATTAGATGGTTGGATGAATGGATTAGATGGTTGGACGTGATGGTTTGGATGGATAGTAGAATTTTGGTTATTATTGAAGTGATTTCTTACGGTAGCGCATGCTTTTAAGTTTTCATTAAATGAAAACTTATTATGTATGCATTCTTTTTGTAATTTTTTTTAATTCCTAAATATGCAAATATGTGTATTTAGGCATCTCTTGAAGTTTCACTAAAAGATTCCGGCGTTTTCATGTTTCCCCTGCATTTCCGATTATCGGCAATATTATTGGCGATAACGATATTATATCTTTATCTCCAACCGGCGAAACTTGTAGCGATACGGACAACTCAAACACTGGATATGATCAACTCCACTTCCTTGCGATGCATCACACAATAATTTTGCAGACCATTCTATTATTCTATTATAGAATAATAGAATCTATAATATATATATATATATATATATATATATATATATATATATATATATTAGTAGGAGCACAAAGCTCAATAATACAAGAACAATTACAACCGGCGAAACTTGTAGCGATACGGACAACTCAAACACTGGATATGATCAACTCCACTTCCTTGCGACGCATCACACAATAATTTTGCAGACCATTCTATTATTCTATTATAGAATAATAGAATCTATAATATATATATATTAGTAGGAGCACAAAGCTCAATAATACAAGAACAATTACAACCCCTCTATGAACGAATAATCATTTTGGCTGAAATTTGAGATACAAGAGGCCCATCCCATTACATTCATTTTAACCTTCTTACATACATCTACCTCCGACTCTCCCACCAAATAACCCAAAATACAGCCATCATGATTAAGATACATATAATCATGACAGTTTGGATTGAGATACATATCCCACATGTAGCATGGTATGTGCGTGCATGTATTCTGCCAAATTGTCGCAAAATACCGAATATTCCAAAAATTGCCCTGGCAAAGGATCACTCTTCCTAGCTGATCCTCATCATCTAACCTTATACCAATTAATTGGGATCAGCTAAATTTATCTTGTTCAGCCAATCCACCCCATCAAGGGTCATACCTTCAATTAAACCATAGGTCATCAATCGTTTTCTTGCTACTCCATCCACATCCCTTTGGGCCTTCCCCTTACCATTTTCAAGCATTCACCATGTACCATCTTATTCCTTCTAATAGGCGCGGTTCTTGGTCTCCATTGAGCATGACTAAACCATCTAAATCTCCTTTCCCTCATCTTATCACCTATTGGTGCTACTCTAAGTTCCCTTCAAATGCATTAATTTCTAATTCTAGCCATCCTCCTCTTGCCACTCATCCATCTCAACACCCTCATTTGAGCTACACATCCTATGAACATGTTGTTCCTAAATACTAAACATTCGGTCCCATAAAGCATGGGTGGTCATATAGCTCTCCTATAAAATTTCTTTTTCAATTTGCTACACGACAATCACATAAAACTTCAGAGGCACAACTCCATTTCTTCCACCCAACTTGAATTCTATGGGAAACATCCTTCTCAATCTCTCCTCACTCGTGAATTACCGAAGATATCGAAAGTGGTAATTTTGGGAAACTTCTTGGTCCGCAATCCCAATTCCTCATTTTTACTCTGATTGTTACTAAAATTGTACTCCATATACTCTGTTTTAGTCCAACTAATTTTAAATCCTTTAGATTCTAAAGCAACCTTCCTTAAATCTAGCTTTGTGTTTACACCCTCCCTCGTCTTGTCAATCAAAACTATGCCATGTCCAAACAATCATATACCATGGTATCTCTTCCAGCAAATGTCCTATACATGAAATGGATTTCCTCTTAAGACTACTTCAGAGTTGTGCTAGTCCGTCATCTCCTGAGGAATGAGCATTCCTCTTTGTTTTAGACATTTTCCATGAGATGGAGCATTGCACTGTAAAATAGTGGTGGCAGCAACCTATTGTAGTTATTATATCTTTATATGAGATTCAATCACATTGGTATTCTAAAACATTGTTATAAAGATGAATGCTAGGATCCATTACCCATATTCTTAAGGTTCAGGTTGATTGAATTGATCAAGCTCATAGATTTATAAATCCAAGATTTATATCGATCAGTATCTGCTGCAAATTCTTAATATGAGGATAAATTTCACTAAATTATAAATTACATGAATAAATTGACACCCATGCATTATTCATTCCTACCACAAAGTTTTAAACTGGCTCAGGATATAAACTTTTGCTGCTACCGAATGGCCCTATGCCTCTCCAACATTACAAATCTAAACAAATCCAATTGATTACTAGAATCATGCCAAAGAAAAACTCAGTTAAATATTGAACCTCATTTGCTTTTGGCCATTTGTTATCACTAACTTCCAAGGTCAATTCAAAACAGCCTTTGTGTATGTAGTTCCAATCTTGCATACCACCATATATAGGGTACCTGAAAGAAATTTCTTCCAGAATTATTTCCAAAGCATCAATATGAAATGTCTGCATGATAACTTTGTAAGTTTAAACTGATTATATGGAAGAAATGGAGAAGAAACCTTGTGCAAATTTCCATATCATGAGCTGTTTTCTGTTTAAAAACTTAATGGGATGCAATTTTAGAATTTTACTCATACCAAGACGCTCCATTTGTAATCCCTCCAGGAAATTCCTTGCTCAGAGACATGTTATGGTGAGAACGGCTATACACACTTGCCATGTATTGGAATGTTTTGTCATCAGGGCATGCATAGTACCACTTCCTGAAATTTGTACACATAGTAGAAAGAGAGCACAATGAGCATGGCTAGCAGAAAAAGTCTCTACCATTTTACAGCTTCTGAAACTCATAGGTCTGCACTATGATTGTATCTGAGTAAGAAATGAGGCAATAGCTACCCACATTAATCTATGACTTGCAGTCCCAGAAATGTAGCAAATACGTGTTGATTCATGAGAAATCGATGTAAACAAGTCAAGATGGCGTAATGCATATGAGAGTGAAAGAACACATTTTGGAAGCAGAAATTGCCATACAAAAGCAATTTTCAACTGCCTATAAAAATCAGTTAGATAATTCAGAATTTGTAAAATGAGCTATCAAACCAAAAAATGATAGCGAAAATACATTCATTGTTGGATACTTGGGGATACATTTTGGTGTCTCAACAAGCATTCATGGCAGGATTGTCTACTGCCCAAAACAGACAGTGCATGCAATTCAGGAGAAGGGCCTATCAATTTTGGCAAAAAGATAGAAAAGTGGAAACCTGCCTGCTTCAGTATACGTTTTCTGCACAACATCAAAACAGCACCAAAGAGTAGGGAGTGACCCACCAATGTATCAACCTAAATGCATATCTGGGGGACACCAAGATGCACCTAAATGATAGAGCTTGTAGAAGCAACTCCAACACGATCAAATAAGAAAACACAGGCATCAAGCAGTTAATTATTATTAATTATTTTAAAAAAAAAAAATCAGTTCAACTAGGCTATGTGTGGGAATGTCAGTACAAAGAATGTCTAGATCAATCTTAGAAATTGTAAATAGCTATACTAGAAGAAAGACATAACAAAGTTGTAGGGAACTAATGCAACTTCCATTCAAGAGGGGCTCTCCCGTGCTTCTAGACAATAGCATAAATTCTAAGAATTGTTCAGAATGGAGAAGAAACACTCTTACCACACAAAAATTAGAAGAAAGACTCGGAATGAGCAACAAATAATATTACCTTCTATCATCGGTTCCATCCCATGGATAATTTGCAACCAGAGCACCCTGCAAACAACAATGGAAGCTTAGTTGAGGGATCTATTTCCATATTCATTGTTGTTGTTGCCATAGGTTGTCCCAGCTTTTCTGGGGCGGCTTTTTGACATATGAACCCTGTTATGATAATCAACATGAGACAGGAGAATTTCTTGGCGGAAGTTGTTTATCCGACGACATCAACCATCCTTTAGTTGGGCTTGGGATAGGCAAAAGCATCACTCCAAATGGAATTTATCTGTTTCCAAATTATTCAACTATTAAAATTAATGCAAGATCAAGTTGGTTTCAACAGCCAGATGTTCACTGACCCAAATGTTTAAATTTTGGTATGATATACCTCCACGAATTCAGTTTTAGCAAGTACTAGTTGGTTGCTATAGTCCAAAGCACGATCAGACCGAAAAAATAACAAGTGAATTTGGACATCATGTGAACAGAGATTTAACAGGATAGCCTAGAAGTAGGTAAGATGAGGCCTATAGTCACAGCTGTAGTTGGTCGGCTGTTGATGCAAAGGTGTTGGCTGGGGTATTCTAGTTATCCAGGATAACAGCAGCATTCTCAGAATGGAATAATTTGAAAGGAATTGGATCCTTAAAAGCCACCATCATCATCCTTAGAAGTCAAATTCTTTATTTTGAGATGCAGATAACACTTACTTGGAGCTTCTCAATCTAAATTACTGCTTTATTACAACCCTTTGCTGGGATCTATTGTGAATCAATTGGATCATCTTCAAAAGGAGTATCTTCATAATCAATGTCAGGAATTGAATATATTGTCATAAACATAAGAATTCAATTTGATACAACTTTGCTTTAACTGCAATCCTCGGATTCTAAATTACGCAATCTTATTTGCTCCTTTTCTGTTATTCTCTGTTTACAAAGGTATATGGTGACGGTAACGGCCAGTGTGTCGGCTGATACAATACTGGCCATATCAGCTGGTACAGCCCCGTATTGGCCAATACAGCCCTATAACTGCCAATTTTTTTAAAAGGAATAATCTTTAAAATAAAAAATAATAATCTAAAAATTGTGAGGATCCCAAAAATGTATTTTTTTTCTTAGTTTTGAATATCTATGAAACAGGCCATTTTTTGGTACGAATGCTGTCCCAGGGGAATACCGAGCAACCCAACTGAATCTAAAAAAATTATATTTAATATACTCTAAATATCTAATATTAATCCCACTAATACATGTCCCTAATCATTATACACCATTTCCCTCAAGAAATTTGTGAAAAAGGTTAAAAATAAAATCCGGATGAACGGTGTCAGGCAATTTTGGGTACACTAGAACAGTCTGTCCCACTATTGAATATTCCTAATCTATATACACCATTTCCCTTAAAAATTTTGAGAAAGAAATTAAAGATAAATTCAGATTACTAATCAACCCAAAAATGACCCTAAATGTTCAAAAATGCTCAAAAGCACTAAAGTACTGGTTTAGTGCACGAATTTAAAGATCTATACAAACAAGTTATTCATGCATCAATGTATGGAACATTAAAAATAAAAAATAAAAGAAAAAAGAAAATCACCGGAATTTTGAAGGACAAAAAAAAAGATGATGCAGATATGCCCAAATCAAACACAAATCTAGCAAGATTGGTCAATTTGGGGCATATCATGTTAAATTGAAACACATACAGTGGGGGGGGGGGGGGGGGGGAGGGGAAGAAGAGGATTTTCTACCTCATTTTTCAATTTTCCACGAAATTGGCTCAAAAGCCTTGATTTGTCTATTTGAGCTCAAATCTTGTATTTTGATCTTGCAAATAGGTGTAAATCTAATCGAAAATGGGTTTGTAACAATCTCATAATACTCAAAAACTGAAAAAATATGAAAGATTGTAAAACAGCCCTCATCAAGGTCTCATACATGCGTAATAGCCTGCAGCAATATACATGCAGCGTAAAGGTGCTGATACGGCCACTAACAGCCAATTATGGCCTTTTTTTTACCAGAACAGGCTGTTTCAACCAACTATCATGTAAAGATAAGACCGATACGGAACCGTTTTTAAATGCCCTGCTATATACCCTTCAATCTCAAAATGACAAACCATAGAAATTGACAACTTCTCAGCTGGTAAATGAAGAAGACAACAGGACCCAACAATTTCTCTTTTGTAAAATAATACTCCTTCAACATGTTCGTTGACAACCAGTTCAACTTGATGATGACACTAAAGCAGTTTTGTCTTTGCATCAGAAACCGTAACTTTTAGATTTGTAACCAGATTGTCTTAGAAGTTGTTGGTTTCACCTTTCAAACAAAGCCAAACAAACTTTGGAGCAACATAGATTCCAGATGCTGACTGAAACTGATTCTAGCCATTGATCAGAAGGGGTCATGCTGGAATCTGAAGCAATTGCTAAGCCCTCTATTAGAAGTGCTAAGATTGACATTAGTCGATTCATGCTGGAAAAACCAGTCTCAGCATGTAATTTTGTCTTGGCATTGTGTCTCCAAAAGGTGGGATTGGTTCCATGTTTTAACTACATCAGGGTCAATCACTGAAACTTCTGTATGCGGATGGGCAGTGGCATGTTATATTACAGATTATTATTATTAAGGATCGAGCAACACGGTTATACGACCAAGTCGGAGAGCTGAAACATGGAACTTAATAGCCCGATTATGTTGGAGAGCTGAGCCAGGAAACCAAGCCAATTCACCTCCCCAATCTGACAGTGAAGGTAGTATGCCAATGAATCGGTCTCAGTCGAATGCAGGTGGACAGGCCCTTACATTACTTTTTTTTTTTCATAAGATGGCCCCGCAGTACATGTCTCATCGCTTCTCTCTCACCCAAGGTATTCCGTATCGATATCACTTGGCGTAACAGTGCCCACCGATACCGATACCGATACAGGGGCGTAACAGCCCGTAACGGTGCAATTTTTTTCCCAAAAAAATATGAAAAAATATGGATTAAATCCAGAATATTCTAAGCATTCCAAATATGCATTCATTTATAAATTGGAACATGTTTATGGTAGTGTAACAGTCCCCACTCTTTGGTGAGAAGTTGTATTGGATTGTCTGATGAATTTATGAACCAAACAACTTGGAATTAATTGCAAACCTTTTATATTTAGTTTTCTAACTATATAATATCTATATAAATTTATTATAATGAATGTAATACCAAAACATCTTATATTTTCAAGTTTTCCTTTTATTTATAGTACTAGTGCATTGCATACTTCGTGACTCACATGCATTTTATTTCAATATATAGAGTTTAGGGACTTTCGTATCCGATTATGTAATTCATATACCTAACAATTTGATATAATTTTTCCCATAAATCTTTTTAAAAAATTAAAATTAAATTGAGGTAAATAGTGTTGTCGAATCGGGGCTGGTTCAGAGACCATTTGATGCCCCAAACTAACCTCAAATTAATGCAATCTATTGGCACTTATCCCACTAATGGATTGGTGGACATTTATTCGACAGTGAAAAATGAAAAATATCAAGTGGTCTTATTTCAAAAAACAATTGGAAAAAAAAAAAAAAGGTAAATCCAGATCTCAGGTGGACCACTAGTGGGCCAGGCAGGCAACCTCAATGTATTTGTATATCAATGCCATCAATCTGTTTTGCCAACTCATTTTAAGGCATGGTCCAAAAATTCAGGTAGATCTAAATCTTCTGTGGAACACTAGTGAGTATTCCTTTAAAAGTGGGGCCCACCTCAATGCATTTGTTGTATATCCATGTGGGCCATCCTTTTTGCCAACTTATTTTAGGGCTTGGTCCAAAAAATGAGGTTGATCCAAATCTTAGGTGAACCACAAAATAAGGATTTAATTCCCACCATTAAAAAATTCTTAAGACATTTTTTTTTTTTGATCAAGCTACTATTTGTGTTATCCCTTCATCAAGGTCAAAGTTTATGTGACCTTATCAACAGGTTCGATGGAAAATAAACATTATAGTGGACGACATGGATATACTACACATAAATTGAGGCCGGCCCATGTAATAAAACAATGTAAGTGCACTATTCAGCGTGCACCGCAGAACACGTTAAAAAACAAATTTAAAGTGCGTGGTTGTCAGTCCATTCCGTTTTCGATACCGAAATGAAAAGGAAGAGAGAGAGAGAGAGAGAGAGAGAGATATAGAGAGAGAGAGAGAGAGAGAAGAAGAAGAAGAAGAAGAATGGCTGCAGCCGCAGCGGTCCGAGAAGAAGAAGGAGAAGAAGGAGAAGAAGAAGAAGAAAAGAAAGAAAGAAAAAAAAGGTATGTTTTTTTTTCCTATTTTCTTTTTTTTTTCTTTTTCTTTTTTTCTTATTTTCTTTAGGCCCGAAACAATTGTTATGGTACCGTAACGGCCATTATGTAATGTAACGGCCGTTACGGGCACAGAAAGAGGGGGGTGCCTGTTTCAACCCCATATCGCGTAACGGTGTCGGCTGTTACCATTACGTATCAACCAATACGGCCGTATCGTAACGGATACGAAACACCTTGCTCTCACCTCTTAATGAAACTGAGGCAAGCAAGTAGTCCACTAGATAGAGGCATGAGTGCACAGTCCACCAAACCTACATTATGTTTACCTTAAAGGAGGGGATTCTCTTACACCTCAACCAACCTCTCTTATGTTGGTTGTGCTGGGTTGTGTTGTCTGCATTAGCTGTGATTGGCTGAAGTAGGGACAAGTGTTCTAGTGATTAAGGGTAAAGATTTCCTTGAGTTTCGTGGTGCATAAAAGGATGTTGCTTTCCTCAGGAAGTTATCTGAGCATCTCCACCTGTCTGCAAGTGGATGCAAATTTAATAATTGTTATTGACATGTAGAGGTTGATTATAATCAACTATAGTCGAGTTTCCCTATTGAAAGGATAAATATGTAAGAAATGTATTAATCTGATAAATAGGCTTATAATCGAATTGATAAATATTGAGTAATTATAGCACTATCACATGAGTACACTCTGCAAATGTTTAATGGCTTATAGTACTCAATATTTAATATTAGAATTAATAGCCATTATTAGCAAAAACCATAATATAGAATTATACTGATAATCAATATAGCTAACATTTTGTTCCAATTTTAGGATTTCATCACTGAAGAATTACCTAGATATTGTGATATTCACACCCATAACTTAGCTAATAGCCAATCTAAAAATGGACCCGAAAGGTTGCGCAAGCATAGGGTAACTGCACAAACCTTCTTTACGACTTCTTTCAGAACAACCAAGAGGAGGGAAAGATCCCCTTTTTGAATCCGTCTTGTCCCCTAAAGAAACCTTTAGGCGACACATTAAGAATGATGGTATAATATGCTAGATAAACATACTACAAGAAATATGCCACCTTAACCCAAATCCCAAATCTGTATAGCACATGCTCCAAGAAATCCCAATCCACATCGTCATAAGCTTTCTCCATATCCAACTTACATATGAGGCCTAGTTTAGGCTCTTTGTCTCGAAATGATTCATTCATAAGCAATCAATGCCCCATCAATGATATGCCTTCCAAACAAAAATGCCCGTTGATATTTAGAAACAACCACCCAAAAACCTTCCTTAATCTAGTCACGAGAATCTTGGTCAGAATCTTGTATGGGATTCCAATTAGGATACTCAGCCTAAAATCTTTCAAGCACATTACAGATTACATCGTCCTTGAGAATTGGAATGATCAAGGAGGGGCCCGTTTCCTTCAAAATCCTGCCTCCATTGTGCAATTTGCAAATAAACTCCAACTTTCAGAGTCTCCCAAAACACTTGGAAGAACATGATTGGGAAACCAACAGGCCCAATCGCCATATCACTCCCCATCAATGAGGCAGAATTTAGTGTTCCTCAATCAATAAAAGGTACACCATCATCAATGAGCCAGCTGTCATGACTTTATATTTTCAACTGAATTAAAATGGGGCCCACCCACATAGGGCTCAAGACCAAAGAAGTAATATGCTGAGACCCTCCACTCAATGTGTCCTTGCCTCGAGATTTTATATTTTCAACTTTGAATTACAATGGGGCCCACCCACATAGGACCAGAGAAATTATATGCTGAGACCCCTCTTGACTCAATGTGTCCTTGCCTTGAGACCATTAGGTACTTGAGGAAGCACTAAAGACAATACTCCTTCACAACCAACCTCTACTTCCACCCCAATGTTTTGAGCTATTGGGAACCTAACAAACAATTGTCATCCCAAACTTTTGGCACACACGATATTGGAAAAATAAGGAATTCCCACCTAAAGATCAATCTTGCTCAGTTTTTCCCTTTCGTCTCTTTCTGACCTTAATACATGCATGCGAGATGAACTCCTTCCTCAAGGTCCTTTTTTTTTTATCTCCAATCTCTTAAATAGCAGCAATATGTGAGCCCAGCGCCGACAGGGCCGCCTTCAACCACACCTCCAATGGAATACCGTACAATCAAAAGCATCCAAAGATGTCACACATTCCAATCAGCAATAGATTACTCTAATGAAGCGAAGTGCCTCCACTCCATCGGTCCAGTGAATTATGAAGTTACATGGTGAGCCAACAGTGTCTGTCGCCTAATGATAAGACACAAAACTCCTATAGCCTCAAGCCACACCCATTCAGCAACCTCTTCATTCGAAACAAGCTATGATCTCATTGAAAGAAATGGGTCCATTACCGGAATCTCCTATTTGAATTGAAGATCAGACTATCAACCTTGACGCCATCCTTGCCGTTCTAACCACCACCTCTCCAGGAAAAATGTTTCCTTACAACTGGCTCATCTGGTCTATCAGCCTCTTGTTTGTCACTCATTTTAGGTACCCAACACACATCTCTCTAAATACACATTCCACCCGCCTGAGAGTGCCATCCCATGCGTTAGGAGGAAAGTAACAAAAGGCAGTTTTGGAGGCAAAAGATATGCGAGCATGATAGATGAAGAAAGAGAGCTTATGGGTGCAAACTTAAATGGTATGAGACAATACTTGCGTTCACAATGTACATTTTTAATTTTTAACACTATTGAGCAATCAAGTTTATTGATAACACAGTTATTTTCAAACTTGCTAGGCATATATGCCCACATACCAAACCATACAGGACAACGGAAGGAAAAAATATAATATTTTTTGTAAATCAAACACACTAAAACATAAGAAAGATGCAACAATGTGCATGTATGAGTACTAATATCGAAGGGCAGTAGTTTTTTATGCAGGTTTATACTACATATGAAAAACAGAAGGAAAAAATATTACCCCATGTAAACTAGCAGAGGCCGTGAAATGTCTCCCCTTCATCCAACCCATAATTGCTTTTGTTTCAGGTTGTCGTGAATCCACATCATCATTCATAGGAGAAAACTATGAGCATTCTCATGTCAGCTGATATGCCAGTCAAGGCTATTCTAGAAAAAGCCACAGAAAGTAAACAAAATGGAATCTAGCGACACCGGAAACTATCATTAATGACCTAATACATATAAAGAAAACCATGCATTTACTAAATAAGGAAAATGAAACACATAACAAACTCACCCGGTCCGGAAAATCCCGATTTAGATCAAAATTGTTTGCATTTCCCCGTCTCCTAAGAGTAAATCCATCAGGATTCAATGTTGGTAGTATATGAAGGTGTACATTTTTAATAATCAATGTTGCCTGAAGTAGTTGAAACTATATTAGATTCTAAAGTGTAACAAATGACAAAAGTTATCTTTAAAAAAAATGCAAAACAATTGACCGTGAAAAGAAAGCACAAAAAGGATTTCAATAGTACAAACACTGAGAAGAGAATCCAAATGATACATGTGAATTTGCCAAGACATAATATGATAAGTTTCACACAATAAAATAACCATAAAGCTTACCCAAATATTAAGTTGCTCAAAGAAATAAGAAACTATAATTTAAAACAGAAATAAAATATTTAAATTTAAAAATTAAAAAAAAAAAAAATTTCTTTTTTGCATTATGAAGGGAAGTTTAACCTTTTTCATGCCCATGCATTAAGGTCCATGCAACTAAGATCAAAGGATAGTTTAGTCTTTTCCCTGTCTATGCATTTTGAAGGTGAGATGAAGCATACCTTACAAAAAGGAAGAAAAAAAAAAAAAAAACAAGAAGAAGAAGAAAATAAAGGGAGGAAAGGTAAAGAGCATGCTAGCTTTCAAGTTGCCCTCTTCAATTTGCATAAAAAAAAGAAAAATTACAGTACAGGTCACTAACCTGAGGAAGTTGTTAATGTCTTTTGAATTAGTATATGGTCAAAGAGTGTGGGATTATTTACCCACTGTCCTTTTGTGCAGAGAGTGTGGAATTTTTTCCAAGTTACACTCTTCAGTTTGCATAAAACAAAGAGGAAATACAGTACAGTTCACTAACCTGAGGAAGTTGTTTCTGTCTTTTGAAGAAGTATCTGGTCAAAGAGTGGGATTATTTATCTATCGATCATTTATTTATCCACTGTCCTTTTGTCCGAAGAGTGTGGGGATTATTTTCTAGCTGCGGCTCAAGTGGCTTGGGTCATTCCAGATCGGTGGAAGATCTCCTTTGGGCATGGCATGGTTGTGGAGTGGAGAAAGTAGGAAATTTTGTTTGGAGGCTTCTCATTTTGGCCATTTTTTAGACTATCTAGAAGGAAAGAAATGAGCGATGTTACAGAAACAGAAGGACCTCGGTTGACGGAGTAATTTGTATAGTTAAAGGCTTTGTAAAGGGTTGGACTCCTTTTGTTAAGCAGCTATGACTGCTTCTGTTTCTTTCCATTTGGGATGTTAGTGTGTTGAGTTGTGTTCTTTTCCTGCCTCGTAGCGGGTGTTCTAATAAGTTTCAGTTCTCTCTCTCAAAAAAAAAAAAAAAAAGATTTTTTGGTGTCTAATTGGAAGAGGACGAGTGCAGGAATTCTCGAGGAAGTTTGGCTACAAAGTTGGAATCCTTCGTTGTTGTTTTGTTGGAAACAGTGGCTAAGTGTTTGCAGGACACTTTGGTGGGGAAAGAAGAAAGAGAAACGTCAGCGTGGAAAGTCAGACATCTATGCCTTGGCAATTGCTTGATGTTTTAAAGAAGATTTTTCCAAACATGCTAATATATTTCATGTTGCTCTTCCATTGCCCAACAAGCATCACTCGTCGCCTTTAGAGACACCAAAGAGATTTTCTTCGGAAGGGTATGGAGGGGGTAAAGAGGTTTCATCCTGTGGGTTGGAGGGATGCATGCAAGATGCAGGATCTTAAAGGTGTGGGTGTGAAAGACTTGAACCATCATCTTGTGGGTTGGAGGGACGCGAGCAAGATGCAGGATCTTAAAGGTGAACTTAACCATGAATCAAGGTCTGCTTGAAAAGCAGCTTTGAAGATTTGGTATCAAGGACAATAGTTTATGTAAGCAACTTATTGCTTGTACGGCAAACAGAAGGGAGGATGATTCTCATGGTTTATGTTAACACAAGCAGCTTTGAAGATGAATATTGCCCGATTCTCATGGTGGAGGAAGATGTGACTTAGTCTCCATGTTTTCATAAAGATCTCAGAGACAAGGTACCAAAGCACAAATCCATCCATGCTCAATAGGCATAGATAGCACTTGAGGCTTCACTCCTAAAGAGTTTTACAATAGTCATTTTACCACTTCCTCAGGAGTGGTGATAGGTTAGGCAAGGGCCACCCACTCCGAGTGTGCCCCTGCATCCCACATGCCACCCCACTCAAACCCGGTGTGAAAATGCCCCCGCATTAATCACCCCCGGTGAGGAGTTTCGAACACGAGACCTCCTGCTCTGATACCAATTTGATGCAGGACAATTTACCACTTGCTCTAAAAGCTCGAACTGATAGAGCATGGTGAATTAATCCATTTATCTCATAGCCCAGGCCCCAAATCCATGTGTTAGGACCTTGGCCGAACCCTCCTCGTGGGCCCCAAATCCATGGGTTATGCCCTCTCGTGGGCCCCAAATCCATAGGTTATGTGGGCCACCCGCCCCGAATGTGCCCCTGCATCCCACAGGCCACACCACTCAAACCTGGTGTGAAAATGCCTCCCATCTAGCACTACCCAGGCCCACCAAGAGTGGTTGCATTTGAGGGGTTAGTTGGTAAAGATAAGACCCTCGATATCAAGCATCTATGAAATAGAAGCATGTTAATCATGAATGGATGTGTTATGTGCCTAAACGATACAATCAATGGATTGTTTGCTCATTCACTATGAGCGAGTATCATATGTTTGGAGGAGACTCTTAATCCTCTTTAAGGTGGCATCGTTGATGCCAAGCACAATTGTGGATCTTTTTCAAACTTGGAATTGGGTATCATGGCAAAAGGTAGAGGGGACTATTACGTCTTTCATGTTAGTGGTGCTCTTGTTGATTTTGGAAAAGAAAATTAAAACATGTTTTTCAACAATTGATCTAAATTGACATATATTGTGCTCTAAAGGGCAAGGGCAAGGGTGATCTCTTACAAGATGGGTGTAAATGCAGACTTCTTTTTTTTTTCTTTTTTCTTTTTTTCTTTTTTGGGGGCGCTGCTTGTGTTAACATTAAAAGAGCTTTCTACGGGGATTATAATTGTACAAATACTTTTTTGAAAGATAATAGTTGTACAAATATCTTTACACTCTTCAAAATGAAATGGAGAGAAAACAAATTTTCCTCTGCCACATCTACCATGCACTCTCAATCTCATTGCTATTAGATAATAAGGAACTTGTCCACATGGCATCTCCTCACAGCTCTTACCTTTCATCTTCCCTCCCTTTTGTTTTTGCCCAGTGTTTTTGCATGACATTATATGCACTGACAAGTCCTCTTTTGTATCTGGTCACCCTATCTGGGCTTGAGTTGCTTTTGGTTAGAATGAAGTCGTTTATCAAAAAAGAAAAGGAAAAAAACAAAAAAAAACAAACAAACAAATAGCTGAAAGTATGTGTCAGTGAACACACATCCTAGATGTTTGTGCTATATGAAGATTAGCAAACAAATAATACAAAAGTTCCTTTATATACAATTTAGTGTAGCAAAAAAGCAATTAGAAGCCAAGTCCAATGAAAAGTAAAATAAAATAAAAGGAAAAGAAAAAACATATTACCAAGGGATCCTTCATATAATTATCGCATAACCAGTTTGCAAGAAGAATGAGTAGCTCGCGGCCAACAGGTTCGTCTCCATGCATATTTCCAATGAACTGCATCAACGTCCAGCAAATCATCTTTCTTATTCAACCCACCCGTACATCTTACCATGCATGATATCCACAAGGAAAGAAGTTCAGGTAAACTCCATTCAGAAAGATCCCCACAGCATTGTCCAATTGCAAATTTATTCGAAAGTAAAGTACGCTATAGAGGGAGAAAGGAAATCCCAAAACTTCCACAGTGAAATCTTAATTCTTAAGCTTAAAGTCAAACCATTTAATGCCTTGTTCAAGTTTATCCTTGGATATTTTCCAAGGTAGATGCTATTACATATTCCCCTTCTTTCACACCCACTAATATAAAGTTAATGAACCTAACACTTAAAGAGCAGATGTAATGAAAAAACAACACTAATCGTGAAATAAAGATAATAGACTTGTCAGCAGAGCATTCACCTTGAATGAAGGTTCAGCTTCTTCCTGTCCTGGCTTGTCAGAAATTTCAATCACCCACTACAGGCAATAAACCAGGAATCTTTTATCAAAATGAGACATGCCAAGCATTTAGGATCGTGCATCCCATTTTTAACTATTAATTGTAGTGAAGTAGATAATTTCAATTACCAGTGGAATTCTTTTCACGCTCTCTCCAATACTGGTTATTGATTTCAATGATCCCTCAAAGAGAGAAATGAAATACAAGTCAGTGTGGTTACCGCAACCAGCCAAAATGCAAAGAAAAAGAAGCCCAAACAACTTGTAAAATAATCATGTTAGATACTTTTGCCCATTATTATTTGGCAAGTCAACATCCTCCAGATATACTGGTTATTGATTTCAATGATACCTCGAAGAAAGAAATGAAATACAAGCCAGTGTGGTTACCACAACCAGCCAAAATGCAAAGAAAAAGAAGCCCAAACAACTTGTGAAATAATCATGTTAGATACTTTTGTCCATTATAATTTGGTAAGTCAACATCTTCCAGATAAGTTGATCTATCTGATAAAATTCTCATTCATTCATCAACAGAAAATTTCCCATTATGTTGAAGCAAATAATAATTTCACAAGGGCCTGTTTGTTTTTCAAAATACACCATAAATGAACTGTAAATAAGCAATTATTACTTTTTACAGCAGGTTGGAGAAGAGGAATTGAGGCCGTAATTTGGCCTCAAAAACTATGGTGCAAAGATGTTGATATTAGATGGAAATTATGGTGGTAAATTGTGGGGCCCATCTTTATGCATGTATCTGATACACACCATCCATATGTTCTACGTGCTCATTTTAGGGCATGGGCCAAAAAAAGAGGCAGATACAAGGCTCAAGTGGAGTGACCACACCACGTGAAACAGGAGGAATTGAATGCCTACCGTTGAAGGTTAAAATGAGCCTAGGGCCCACAGGGATGTGTACCTACCATCCAACCTGTTCATAACGTCACACAGACATGGATGAAATAAGCTTGATCCAAAACTTATGTGGCCCCAAAGAAGAAATGAACAGTAAGCATTCAATTCCCCCTGTTTCATGTGGTGTGGACCACCTGATCTTTGGATCTGCCTCATTTTTGGGTTCATGCCCTAAAATGAGAGGGAAAAACAAATGGACAGCACGGATCAAGCACATACATAACAGTGGGCCCTACAGAGTTTAGCGGAAAAATCCTCCTTTCCTCGGTTTTAGCACACTATCAACATCAAGTCAATGTCAAGGGGTTGCTGCCGAACGTAAATACAAGGGTAAATAATAATTACCCATTTAGTCCTTATTTACCCTGTGAATTGAAAAACAAACAGGCCCTAAGGGAAATTATACTTTTTGCACCATGAGTGCTATAAGATGTATTGACACCTGGACGGTCCAACAATTGGTCTGGACCATCCCGCACATCTGGATGTTGAGGGCCTACTGCAAAAATGTGCCAACAAGACAATCTTAATCATCTGAAGATTCTGAACAGAAGCCTGCAAATGGATGGTTAAAATAGAATAGGATTTCCGTATAATCATCCATTTCCATGCCACCAATCAGGTTATTAGAATCCGTTAAGAGCTCTTTTTTTATCCATGGGATATCCAAAGTGGGATTCACTACATGGAAAGCCAAGATCGTCAAGGTTCCATGTCTTCAAATAATAAGAGTTACACCATAATAGGGTTCAAATAAGTTCTTTTCTTTTACACACGCATTCACACCCCACACACGCATGCACGCACACACAGCATAGTGGGATTTCACCACAATGGGTACTCAAACCCATGACCTCGTGTTGAAACTCTTGTGAGTCTACCACCAAGGCATGAGTAAGGACCGAGGGTTCAAATAAATTGCACCAGATCATTTCCCATTCATAAATGTCGCAACTAGGGCTGTAGTACTATGATGCCATCTCCAAAATAGCCTCCAATTCTTCCATCCACATTAGAAAGCACATGCAAACGACATACAACATAGGCACCAAACTCTTCTTAAAAATCACCTGTAGATCCTTGAAATTTTACTACATCTTCGACCAAATTCCTTCACGGCTTTCTCAAGCTCGGAATTTGTCATGTACCCATGAGCAAAATCACCTCTGTAACACAAGCAAGTACCATGTTCATAATCCATTATTATTTGGCCACGATTTGCAAGACAGAAAATGAAAGAGTCAAAATGCATAATACAAACCAAATCTCCCGAGACGTACCGAACTGGAGAATGGTTCGCCTCAAACAAATGACGCTTGAAAAGCCAATTATTAGAATTCACAGAACCTGCTGAATATGAAAGGCATCCAAATGACAAGTATTAGAACCAAGGTTCTGATTATCGGTTATGGGAGACATCACCCTGACCCAAAATTGATAGGACAGGGGCCGTGTCTTACTTTTTTAACCTAAAAATTGCACCCAAAATATATATATATATATATATATATATATATATGATAAGAAAGTCTGAGTCTTGGCCATGCATTTGATGGCGTATTGCACCATTCATTGGTAAGAGACTAAGAGGGATTTCTGTCGACCTGACTTATTGAAAGTTGAGTTTTTGTCTTTTTGAGCCTTTGACTTCTAAATTGCTGTTAAAGCATTTTTTTTTAGGTAACATGGTATTAAAGCATTTGAGAAATAGAAATTCATTGGTTTATCGTCAATTCTCCCTGTACTAGGTTTTGTTACATATTTTAAGTTTTTAATCGAACATAATGGAAAGTTGGCAACCACCAAAGACTATCCAGAATTAAAATATGCATTATTAGATTACAATCACAAATATCGTAAATAAAATGTAATGAAAAATATACTATTATAGTAATGATATGCATGTAACCCACTTACTTGAGATGAGGCTTAGATGACGACCATATGCATGTAACCCAACTTGATCCAAGACCACAACAAACAGGGTCATCCCCAAAAGCATATCATAGATGCAATTTTACTTTATTAAAAAATGCAATTTATCTGTTCAATATGCGTAAATGTAATTTTTCAAAAATCGGCAAAAACAGTTAAAATGTGAAAATTTTGGAAAATCAACTGAATAGGCCCTAAAAAACACAAATCAAGTATGATTTGATGGGTTAGAGAGACTAAATCGCAATACAACAAAAGAAGAAGAAAAATGGAAATAAAAAGTAATGGTTTGCCCTTTTGACTAATTTTCCCCAATCCGCTCCATTTCGATTCATCACACCCAACCCAAATCTTGTGTTTTGATCTCCAGAATATGGCCGGACTAGTTGAAAATGAGTTTCTAAGCTTCCTCAAAGGTTGCACTAAAGTAAAAAACAAAAGAGAGAAGGCAAAATAAGGTAAATTTAAATAATAAAAAGCTCAAAGAAGGGGTATTTATAGATGTATCATCTCGCAACAATACAGTGTGCCATATCAAAATTTGGGCCAGGCCATTTCAAAACTCGTATGTGTCTGGGAACCAGCTGATATGGATCAAATGCAAACATATTGGCCAATCTGATACGAATATTCAAATCCATGAGTAGAACTGAGCTGCAATTTCTGAACCTTAGTGAGATTGCTCATTTTAAACAAAAATCAATCACTGAATAGGAACGAAATTATGTTGTGCATGAACACAGTCCATAAGATGTAGCAGAATTAGTAATGTCCTCTGATCCAGAATATGATCTATCTATTCCACTTCTGGTATGAGATGCATTTCATTTCGTCTGCATATAAAAATTGTTAGTCGGAATTAGCATCTTATGAAAGTGAAATTCATTTCCACAACAAGCCTAATGTTTTAATTACATGCTAAGTTTTTCAATGAATTCCTAGCATCTTATGAAAGTGAAATTCATTTCTGCAACAAGCCTAATGATTTAATTACATGCTAATTTTTTCAATTTTTCAGTAGATATTAGGTTCTTGCCAAAGTCAAACCAGGTGAAATTGTGAAAAGTGGTGATAGACAATGCTAGACCAAATTAGATGCAGTTCTTAATTTGACTAGCAACCAAACGTGTGCGCCTACCGCTGCATGAACCCAAACACTGCGATGGTGGGACACATCCAGAATGTGGCATGCACAAAAAATTCCTCTTACTATAAGATCCTATTAATGCAAACGATGGAGATTGCTGTTTGACTGTAGATTATTGCCTAAGCCATCCATTTGTAGCCACCATTTAGACAATGATGATAATGCAATGAACGATATTTTTTAGCATGGTGATGCAATAAGCTCCAGCAGAGATAGGCCAGCACGTCTCTTTCACAGCATGCTACAGTAACATTGCATTAGTATGCTAGGCTAATGCTACATTAATCTTCGCATGGTATTTTCGGACTTCTAATGCTGTTCGAAGTCTCTAATAGTTGCTTTTCCTATTTTCCAGCAAGGCACAGGCTTAGATACAGTTCAAGTATGATTAAAATAATTAGAGATGAAGCGTAGCATCAATTAGAAGAGTTCAACAGCAATATGGTTCCCTCTATTCTTTAGAATATAAAAAGGATGATATGCCCTCTGTAGAAAACAGATCTTGTGAAATTGAAATAAAGATTGTCTTCTTTCTTGAATTCCATGCGATTGAAACTTCTATGGTGTGATGCCTAAGAAAGCATGTTGTCACGGCTTAAATTGATGAGAAGATCCGAGCACCATTCAAAGTATACCAGAGAAGGAGGAGAGCTTTGGCCACAGTTCCAACATCTCTATGGTTGAATGATCATTATATGGGGTCTAAATCGAGTACGAAGCCATGTTGGAGGACCCCACATGCATGTTTATGCATCTTTGAAAGCCCCACACTGGGAAGATGCATGTGGACTACATATAAGAGCTTACTGGACACATCTAGACCGTTTGATTCATTAGATACACTTATCAGACCATTGGATCTTGTACGTAGACCATTGGATCACTTTGGACTGTTGCATGATGGATGCAACGTGGACATGTGGACTATTTTGGATATTGGATGATGGATACATTGTGGATTGTTTTGGACATGTGGGCTATATATAAGAGCTTATTGGACACATCTAGACCATTCGATTCAATCGATACACTTATCAGACCGTTGGATCTTACACGAAGACCGTTGGATCATTTTGGACCGTTGGATGATGAATACATCGTGGACATGTGGACAGTTTTGGATGTTGGACATTAGTGGACAGATTTTCTTTCTACTTTATAGCTTTTCTTTCTAGTTTATTTTATTTCTTTTGGGCCATTTTATGTTTTAATTGAAATAAGGGTTTTTTTGTAATTAAAAAAACAAAAAAAAAACAAAAAAAAAACAAAAAACAAAACAAAAGACTACTAAGGGTGGGCCTTTGAAGCCCTAGGGGATATGATGCATTGAAATAAAATTCTCTTCTTTTTTTTTTTTTGCTTTGAGCAAAGTAAACCTCTTGTGATTAGAGTTGGTGTGAAGCATTTGAGTGATTCCAACTTATCTCTCTCTTATTCTCTTCCTTCAAGGTATTCTCTTCACCTCTCTCTCTCTCTCTCTCTCTCTCTCTCTCTCTCTCTCTTCCTTCATTTTCCTTTTGTCTCCACCTAAATCCCATCACATCATCTCAAAACCATCTAAAAACCTAGACCGTACCCAAACCGTACAACCATACGGACCCCCACTCTTGTCCATATGACCATGTGTAACTCAGACGAGGTTGAACAACACTTGCTTCAAGTGTGGTGGCCGTGGACATTACGTAATTTTGTGTCCCTCTTGCAATCTCCATTTTTGTGAGGGACAAGGGTGAATGGTACCAAAAAAAAAAAAAAACCTTCATTATAGACCAAGTGGAAGGTGAACATGAAAGAAATCCAGAAGATGACGAGCAAGAACCTGAGGAAGGCCTAGATGGCCTTAATAAAAATAAGTTATCATTGGTGGTCAGAAAGACTCTGACGAGACCAAAAGAGGAGGCCCAAGAAGACTGGTTGAGAACCAATGTCTTCCATACACAAGTATCGTGTCAAGGTCATTATTAACAAAGGTCATTATTAACAAAGGTAGTAGTATGAACGTGGCCTCACAAAGTATGGTGACAAGTTGAAGCTGAAACCTCACAAGCATCCCAAGCCATACGAAATTGCATGGGTGAATGACAAGTTCATCCCCGTGACCAAGAGGTTCTTAGTGAACTTCTCCCTAGGTCACTATGAAGAATCACTTTTGTGTGACATCATTTCAATGAAGGTATGTCACACAAATATTACTAGGACGTATGTGGGTATATGACAGTGATAACTCATAAAGGCCACAAAGAACACGTACAAGTTTATGTACAAAGGAAAGCTCATTATTCTTAATCCTATGAAGGATGACGAACCTGAAGAGGCAAAGTCAGTTTCCACAGTGTTGAGTATGGCCCGATTCATGGAGGAAAATAGCGAACGGGGAATCATATATACTCTAGTAGGATGCAAGACCAATCTAGCAGGTGATTTTATTGTTCAACCACCTAAGATCCAAGACAGTCTTTCCCAATTTCAAGATTTGGTCCCTAATTAACTACCAAGTGAGCTTCCACCCATGCACGACATTCAGCATACAATTGAGTTGGGGCTTGGAGCACCATTACCAAATCTTCCAGCATACAAAATAAACCTGACAGAGCATGCAAAACTTCGTCCACAAGTGGAGGAATTGCTAACCAAGGGTTTCATTCGTAATAGCCTCAGCTCATATGTCATGCCGACGTTATTGACACCAAGGAAAGTTAGCAATTGGCAAATGTGTGTTGACAACTATTTTCCTATTCATGCTTAGATGGCATGCTAGACATGATGGCGAATGCTATCTTTTTGAAGATTGATTTGCATAGTGGGTACCACCAAATAAGACTTCATCTTAGAGATGAATGGAAAACCACTTTCAAGACAAAGGATGGATTGTATAAATGCTAGTCATGCCTTTCAGCCTAACAAATGCACCTAGGACATTCATGCAATAATGACACAAATTCTATGGCCATTCATAGGCAAGTTTGTCGTCATGTACTTCGACGATATCCTCATCGATAGCCATTCACAAGAAGATCATTTGGACCCATCTTTGCTAAGTGATGAGAGTATTAAACCATGAGAAATTCTATAGCAATTTTGAGTGTATCTTCATGAGTTCCAGCATAGTCTTTTTAGGGCTCGTCGTTTCAGCAAAAGGCATGAAGGCTAATTCTAAAAAGATGAGGGCCATTGTCAACTAGCTTACTCCCATGAACATTCTTGAGGTTCGCAATTTTTACGGACTGGCGACGTTTTATCAATGGTTTATTCAGAACTTTAGTTCCATCACGGTGCCCATTACTGAATGTGTGAAGGCCAACCCATTTGAGTGGACCAATGCACCAACAAAAGCATTTAAGAAATAAAGCGGAAAATGATAAAAGCTCTTATTCTTATACTTTATGATTTTGCAAAAGGTGTTTGAAGTTGCTATTGCATCTCACAAAGGCATAAGAAGTGTCCTCGGTCAGGAAAGACACCCAACAACCTTTTTCAATGAAAAACTCAATGAGGAACATAATAAGTATTTTATATATGAGGTGGAGTTTTATGTTATTGTACAAGCATTGAAACATTAGCATCATTGCCTCGTTCATCGTGAGTTTGTGTTCTATTCTAATCACGAGGCATTACATTATTTGAATTCTCAAAAGCAGTTAAGTGCAAGGAACACTAAGTGGAGTTCTTACATTCATAAGTTCACATTCAACCTAAAACATCATGCCGCAATAAATAATAATAATAATAAGGTAGCAGACGCCCTCAAATGAAAATCACATCTTTCATCTATCTTATCTATTTTTGTTGTTAGGTTTGAGGAACTAAAAGAGGCTATGCAGCAAATGATGATTTTGGAAGGTATTTTCAACACTCATTGTTGGCTGAGGCACCAAGTACCCACGATTCAGCCTGCATGATAGGTACTTATTCTATGACATCAGGTTGTGTCTTCCCAAAAGTTCCTTGCGATGACATGTTATACGAGAACTTCATTCAGTTGGCATTGATGGTCACTTTTGTTTTGACAAAACAACAACTTGGTTGAGGACCCTTTTTATTAGTCGGATTTGAAGAAAGATGTCGGAATCATTGTTCGACAATGTTGAGTGTACGGTGTACCAACTGGGTAAAGGTAACAAGCAAAATATTGGTCTTTTTATACCCCACTACTTGTGCCAGCTCCGACTTGGAAATACATTAGCATGAATTTCGTTCCAGTATTACCTAAGACTCAACATAGCTATGACTATTTATGTTGTGGTTAACAAGTTCTTGAAGATAGCCCATTTCATTTCTTGTAAGAAGACATCAAACGCTATGCACATCGATAATGTTTTCTTCAAAGAGGTGGTTCATCCATATGGTGTTCCTAAAATAATTGTATCTGATCATGATGTTAAGCTTATGAGCTACTTTTGGCGCACCTTGTGCTCTAAGATGGGAGCTAAATTAAAGCTCTCAAGTACTTATCATCCGCAAACAGATGGGCAAACTGAATTCACCAACTGCAATCTTGGAAATCTACTTCGATGTCTGGATGGCGATCATACCAGCTCATGGGACATCGTATTCCAACAAGCTAAATTTGCTTATAACAGTTCTGTGAACCGCACTACGAGACTCTCCTTTCAAAATTGTGATGGGTATGCAACCTCGACAACCTATCGATTTAATCCCACTTTATATTGTGACTCAATCAAGCCAAGACATTAAAACCTTTGCGCAACATAATAAGGAGATACATGAGAAAGTTAGGCAAAAGATCACCTTAGGTGATGAAAATTACAAGGGTCATGTAGCTGTTCGATGACATTTTGCACAATTTCAAGAAGGAGATAAGAGTCATGGTCCGGCTCAAGTCTAAGAAGTTTCTAGCAAGCTCTTATACAAAGCCCCATTCCCAAAAGGAAAGTCCTTGTCGCATTTTAAAGAAGCTAGGTGATAATGTTAACCTAATCGAGCCTCAACCCAAAATGAAGATCAGCCCCATTTTTAATGTGGAAGACCTTATAGTTTATCTTGGAAATCATGAAAACACGAGTACAAAAGAATAGGCTGTCCAGATACCTAAGGTACCAAGTCAACTCGAAGAAATCATCGAAGATAAGTCAGATGATTAGATAGTTTCCACATACCAATGAGGGTATCAGAAGTTTCTCGTCAAGTGGAAGATCAAACTGAGATCCAACAACATGTGGATTTTAACAGATGATTTTTAGCGCAACCCGTAACTCTATGCATACATTACCATTAACTCGACGGAGCCGATTTTTTCCAAGCGGGAGGAATTGATGCAATTGTCCCACATTCCACACGTACACGCTCCACACCTGTGTACAAGAAAAGGCCCTCTTTCCCTTTTTAGCCTCTCTTTTCTTTCCTTTTCTTTCAAATCTCTACATTAGGAAATTTCTCTACTTTCCTTTTCTTTAAAATCTCTACATTAGGAAATTTATCTACTTTCCTTTTCTTTCAAATCTCTAAATTAAGAAATTTCCTTTTCTTTCATATCTTTATATTAGGCAAGAAGTAATCTTAGATTTTTGTTATTTAAGTACTTTCTTATTTAAGTCTTTCTTAATTAAAGTACTTTCTTATTTTTAGAGATTCTTCTTTTAAGTGCTTTCTTATTTTTAGAGATTCTTATTTAGGTAGTTTCTTATTTTTCAGATCTTAGCTAGCTAAGAATTCTATTTTTAGATTTTATTGAAGATTGTAAGCACTCATTATAGGCCTATGAAATAAGACGGTTGAATGATATTCTCTGAGTAATTCTCTTGTTTATCTATGGTAGTTGTTGAAGAGGGGGAAGTGATCTCTAGTTTAAGACTAGAGGATTGTTGAGCTTCCTCACAATCTTGAATTCTTTTCTCTCTTATGTGATTCAAACCTACCTCCGGTACGGTAAATCTTATTGCAATTAGTTTTTTTTCCTTGATCTAGTTGCATTAATCTTGTCATTGTATCGTCTAATCTGTAACAATGTAATCTGCTTCCTTGTCAAAATAAGTGACCACTGTAGTACATGCCATTTGGTGATTCCTTAGATTGGGCCTTTCCCATCTCCATCATAAGGCTTGAAGTTGCTCGCATGAAAGATCAGATGAACTTGAGTTGAGAGAGTAGCTACACCTGATACGATACCTTGTCTACCCTCTTAGTAATAGGAAATGGTCCTTAGAACTTCCGCACCAACCACTTATGTACCTTAATGTCCTGAATTGTTAGGGTAGGAGCTTCACCATCACCTCATCCCTATGTTGTGCTCGAATGGCTATCTTTTCTTATCCGCCAAATTTTCATTTGTCCAATGGCATGTCGATATAGGTGTGTATCATGTCCACCTTCTCTTTCCATCTATTATCAAATTGATAGGCAATTGGGCTTCTTCCAGTGTGCCCGGACACAACTGTTTGTGATGTGTGAGTGGTTGATATACTGTTGCAAGCCCCATTTGGAGTGATTCCACATCATAATGCCCTTGTCTTTTATATTCATGTGTTCCAAATTATGGTACATAATTTTGGATGCCTTGCAATTAGTTTAGTTTCAATTCTAGTTGCATTATATGGCCCAAGTATAACAGTGGACATTAGAAGAAACATCTGGATTACCAAAGGTTGACCCAACTTGTACAGTTTTGGCATTCTTTCTGGTCGATCATGCATCACACACTACCATTTGCAAAAACATATCAGTCGGATTGTACGAGAAATACATCAAATTCTATAATAACGGCATAAATCACAATGGTTCGGTGTGAGAAACACACCAATACATGGAAATACAACGAAAACATTACAGGGTCATTTGGATGCATGTAAATGGGGTGAGTTGTAAATGATTTATAGGGAAATGATTTACACTCTGCGTTTGTGATGCAGGCTGATCTAGGCCCACGACCCATGGACCAAGGCCAGGCCCATCAAGCCCAAGTCCAACAGTCGGCCCATTGATAAGGAAGACCAAGCCTCTTATTTAGGTAGCTAGCCTATTTAGGTAATTAGCTAGCAAAATCAATCAGCCAGCTAAGAATTATCCATTTATCAAACATTTTAAATGCATTCTTATCTCTTTTCCATATTTGTAATGAGTCATTGGTTATAAGCTTCAAAAGCTTCTATAGGGGCCTAAGATGAATAGTATGAAGGACCTTTGAATTGAATCAAACTTCTACAATTGTTCTCTCTATTTGTTTGAGTTCTCGTGCATAGATTGAAGGTGCCTACGCTTGGGCGGATCCTTCCCATCAGCCGGCTGCGCCAGTTTGGATGACGTTTTTTTGCCTGTAAATCATGCTTGTAAATGATTTACAGCATTTAAACCCATCGCATTTACAGGCAAAAAGGTGGGATTTCATTTAAAGACTCTCCATTTACAGCCTAACGGCTATTTTTTCAAAGATTGGCTCTCCATTTATAGGACTTAAACAATTTACAGGCTATCCAAACACAGACAATCATTTACCCGTAAATCGTTTACAGCTTACAGCCAAAGAGGATAGGCTGTAAATGGCTTACACCTGTAAATCATTTACAGGCATCCAAACAACCCCTACAGAAACTAGAAAAGTAGACAACCCAAATCAGATTTTAGAAAAACTGTACCAATTCGACAAGAAAATTATAATCATCTAATCAACTATTTGTAACCAGAAAACAGGGAATGTTCATGGTGCACCCCAAATGATGAGTGGTGGTCTCGCTTCAGCACATGTGTGTGTGTGTGTGTCGTGAAGTGTTCTTCAACCTCTCCGAACGCACTCCGTTATTGAGAAACGCAAGGGGCAATTCCCACGACAGAGAAATTGAACAGAAAATTCGGTATACGTCTGACATGGCACAGGTCTGAAGGATCTGGGCCACTAATCAGGTGGAACCTACCGTGAACATCATCTGATGGAGCGAAAAAGGTCAGACTGATGGAAAAATAAAATAAAATCAGATTTAATGAGAAATACATCTAACACACTGGAATACGATTGGAAATATCACAGATATCGACAGATTTCAAAAGAAAAATCGATCCGATCCGATCCAATGAAAGATGATACATCTTGAAATCAACGGTCAGTATACAAACGAAATTCACAGAAAAAAGGGAATTGTAGAGGAGACCTGAAAAGAGATTAGAGGAGATCCGTTCTCCGCCTCTCGCGATTGCAGGGCTGGGAAGAGAGGAAAATGGCAAGAAGAAGAGTAGAAGGAGAGAGGAGATGGAGAAAATCTCCATCTTTTTCTTCACTTTTTCGAGCTTTTCGGAGATAGCGATTTCCTTCTTCTCCTCCTTCCTGTATTTAAAAATGAAGTGCTGAAATGAAACGCGATCCGACCATGGACTCCGTGCGCGATCTCCGAAAAAATCGCACGTGTGGAAGAAAATGTGCGATAGGAAGAGTAAAAACTTTGTACTCTGGCGAGCGTGATGGATGAAACGCGGGTACTTATAAATAAGGTAAAAAAATTGCTTGCTTTATATTCGATCAATTCAAATTCAACTGTCCAAATCATACATCTAAGTTTATATGTATCCTACTCTTATTTGTTGATCTGACTATTGAATCAGTGGACATTTATCAAACGGGTAGCATGAAAAAATAAGTTTCCACCAATAAATGGCTAGTACTGCTCAATTAATAAACGTCCACAAATAAGAGGCTAAGACTATTTCAATAAATAAGGGTATACCGATGCGGTCTGGGACTGCTCGACCAACCAGATATTAGGATTGCTAATGTGGAAATCTAGTTTACCCCTGCTGGGTTATTGGATCTTCAAACACCTGCACAAGAAAAAGACAAAGGAGACCCTCCAATGCTAAAGTCAGACCGGGTAACTGGTTTAGTAGTGTCAAGGGGTTTTGGACGAGAGATTTTGCGTACCTTTTCATAGATATGAAACCCTTATTTATAATGTAAGTGGGCTCGAGGCGGTTCACGATCTTAGGCACAATCTTTGCATATGTTGCTCAACCGTTACACATGATTTATGTAAGTGATAAGTGTTGATGTAGTTGACCCTAAAATCATGCAACGGGTGGTCGAGACCAACCTAAGCTGAAACCTCGATCACTTAGGTTGAAGTTGAGCTGCGCCGAGCCATCAATTGGTCAGGTAAATATCCATGATCGGTTCGAAATGAGTTTCTACAATCTTCGTCACTGGTCAACTCTTCACGTTCATGGATCTATCTAGGTTCCGGCCATATGGGGCAGACTCATTTATTCAGCAATACTTACCGTTTTTGATAGGTCGTCCCTTTGATCTTGCCAAGTCCATCAGTCTTTTGGTCATCTCTTGCTTGAACATGTCCGGATGGCTTTTGGGGATGTACCGATAAGTCTGGCTAAAGCTCAGACAAATAAACTTGATCGAAGCTCGAAAATAGATGATACCGACGACTGGGTTCGGGACTGCAAAGTCTGTCCTCTTTCCGGAACGATTCGGGATGACTGTTCAAGAGCCTTTCGGTCAGAAGTATATGCTCGTGAGTCCGAGCTGGCCCTACAGGTGTCAGACCACATTTACCCACAAGAGGGACTATGACTTTTCTACAGTGGCTCCATAATTTGATCGGTTTAGTTTAAGTCAATGTATGTCATGTATGTAAATTCCGGGTGCCTGCGTATCAAGCATCGTACATGCCAGAGTATATAATAGCTCCCCCAAGTGAGGGATCTGGGACGTTTGTTATGATATCGTTATGAATTTCTGACGCTCCTACTCATCAGTTAACCAACATGCATGGACTGTTGTTTATCCTTTAATTCTAACTGTCAACCTCAAGTATGGCCCAACTGCGCAGTTTGGATTGAGTAAAACTACTGGTCCGAACGAACCAATCAAAGTCAGAGAACATTGATACGTCTATGCCCGGTGATTGGAGATAGGCACGTGGCTGACTTGACTAAGACGGCAGTTTTCAGACAGAATCTTTGGGCACCAGCAGCATGGTCTATGAGCTGGACCATGCCATCGTTGAAAATCTCATGAGCTCACTGTAATGCTTATCTGCCATTTGATTTGGTGTTGGGCCCCACCTAGATGTATACGTGTTTAATCCAAGCCACCCGTTTTGGCCAGAGCATGAACCCAAAAATGAGCATATCTAAATTTCAGATGGACCACACCGCAAAAAGCACTACTAAATGACCATCGTTGAAATCTCCTTAGGCCCGTTGTAATGTGTAGTTGCAATCCTAAAGGCCCATCAGCTGGCCCACCTTGATGTATTCGTTTTATATCCACGTTGACCTGTTAGTGAGGCCCACTTCAGGCCACCTCGATGAATGTTTTGTATATCCATGCCACCCACTTTATCGCCCATTGTATTGGGCTTGGTTTGAGCCCGAATTCAGTAGGTATTGGGCTAATTTCTAGGCCCACCTTGTTACTAGTATGGGGCTGATTTTGTGGAACACACTAATGTGTTCACAAGGGTGTTGGAATGATGGGCCCACAAGGCGTCAAGCCCACCATGTATGACTGCATTGAGGTAGATGTATTGGCCCGTTGTTTGGGCTCTTTAGCTAATGTGCAAGCCTTCATGTGATGTGTGTGCGTCGGGCCATATTTAATTAGGCCTTATGGATTGATTGTGATTGAGCCTTTGAATGGACTGATTGTGGTGCTTAAGTGGGCTACCCAACAAGCGAGATGGGGTGTAGCGACCCAGTAATCAGCTTAGGCGATGACCTGGGCCTTAGCTCGCTTGGAACGATAATTGGACATGATGAATGTGTAGGATTTTGATCAAACTAAGATTGTGGCAACGGCACATGTGCGGTGATTATATGATGAGATAAGTGTGGTGATGATTATGCATGTGTGTAGTTGGATAAAATGATCAGATTGTATAGAAATGCTACTTATGTTCACATTTTTGGGTTGTGATTAAGTGGACTTAAGGACTAAGTGGACCACCACATGTGCCGCCTGGAATCATAGCAAGCATGCCTAGCATGATGTGGTGGTGCGACACTTATACACAAATTTATTATGGGACCAATGAGGTGGACCACTTAACCCTTAACCGCGAATGAATATGTTGGTGATACAACCTAGCCTCCAAGTAGTTAAGGTCTATTATATGTGGGATTTCATACATGTTATGCATATGTGTGTACCCCTTGCACATGATTGATATATGGCTTGTTGTGGCGACACCTTATGTGATTCTATTCTTGTGATTAGTGACAAGTGATAGATTATTGTTGTGGTGACACCATGTGTGATTCTATCCATGCAATTAGTGACAAGTGATAGATTGATTCTATTTGTTATATTGTGTGGTTAGTACGCACTTGTGACGTGGAAGGTGTGACCACTCAAATAGCCCCGTGACCATGTATAAAGTGTACACATTGAACCACTGTTTCATTTAGTTAGCGCCATGATGGTTTTCTGCTGGCTCCAAGATGTTACGCACGTTGTATTTGCATGTCATGGATGTGGAGTGCATGGTTTGCATAGTATGATCATGCAGAGATCATATACATGTTATAGAGGATGATGGTTGGAATACATAAGGATGTGTTTAATATTCAGTCCAAGAGACCGTGGATGATTGGTGCGTGATACACATTATGTGCTATGTACAGATGTGATCCGGTCTGAGGGACTGTGGATGTTGGTGCATGATACACGTTGTGCAGGGTGTTGTACATATATTTAGTCCATGATGACTGCAGATCGAGGTTGGATGCGATTGAGAGAGGATCCCGATTAGCATTAGGGTAACCTCTTATTCATACATAGCTTATAGCTTGTGTGTATAGCATTACTTTATATGTGACTATGTTGCATGGTGTGCTTGCCGAGTATCATGACATGTCTCATTGCATCCTCGTATGATAGATTGAATACCATAGCAAGATTGTAGTTTATTGATGTGACCACCACAACGATTAGTATTGTAGATATCTAAATTTTAGATTTTTATATTGGGCCCTAGACCCTGGATGAAATTTTCTAAACCTTGAGTGGTAGCCTCATCATCGGAAACAGGCGGATACCATGGGTTGCCTAGTGTCTAGGCCCGACTCTCACCGGCGTGGTCGAGTGAAAAGAGGTTCAACCATGCTTAGCTGATGATTTGAAACGAATGTGGTTGGGTTTGATAAGCCTATGAAATGGATCCGTTATTGACGTGGTAGGTGGGTATTGACACGGATACAAGTGCGCCCACCACCACCCCCCCCCCCCCCCCCTAATGAGGCGGGTATGTGAGACCCTTATCCAATAGACTACGAGCTCCCTCGGATATTAGCCCTATGATTTCTAGTTGATAATTGTGCCGAGACATGGATTTAGATTAGAGGATTTGCATGCTTGCATATACCCACTATTTTCTTGCCATCACATCTCTTGCATTACATCTTACCCTCTTGGCTTCATATTGCATTGCATTGTTCATCATACTTTCGTTGCATACTATGATATTTTAGTAGTCTTGCATGCTTGGACACTTCCCACATACAGGAGTCGCTCACTAGGCTTATAGCTCATACAACTCCTTCTCTATGTTTTCAAGGCAAGAGTAGCATGGGTGACCTTACTTCATGTGTGCATTTTATATCTTTTCAGCTGTAGTGATATACATGTCATAAGTATCTTTTGAAAAGCCTTGTATTGTAAAGACTAATATATAGTGGGGATTGTCTTTACTTGGTGATTGCAAAACCTTATGCTTAAGTGAGAGGAAGTGCGGAAGTGTGAGCCCTCAAGATCTGACAGTTTACATGATATGGAACCTTTACGAAGTTGAAGATGAACGGTTGTAATGCCTCGCACTTTCGGTACTCGGGTGCTACCGAATAACCCTACCTAGTATAAGTACGAACCTAGCTCAAGCAAACATTCACTTGCATTTCAGTCAAAATTCAACCATTGAAGAACAGTTCCCATCCATATGAAGCAAATGGGTGTGCTTAAGGTTAATACTGGAATTTATCCGATCAGCAAATTGGTCATCCAACTTCTTACTATTTAATACTTATCATATATATATATATATATATATATATATATATATATATATATATATATATATATATATATATATATATATATATATATATATAGTACATCCATCATGGTTTTAACTGCTTAAATAAATACTATAATACAATCTAAATACATACACTACGAAATATTACTTGTACACTTCATAAATATTTAAAACTTCATAATACGTTGATATGTAATGACAATCCACATTAAAATCGTGCACTTGTGGCATTGTTTATATGAATCTCAATCATAAAAATCGATACTACATAAATTAATAAAATCTATGGTAGATAGCATATTCCAAGCAATTTAAGATTTTATATAAAAATTAAAACCTAAAACATATTAATAATACACAAATATGTGTGTTAATCCTTGTTTCTTTTCACTAATATCCATATAGTTAACAATGTATAATAATAATAATAATAATAATAATAATATATAACAAATTACATTATTACTTTTAGTAATGAAATTTTATAAAATAATGATATTAGTAGACGGTAATAATAGAATTAATATTAATATTGGTCGATGGGTTGGTAATCTATGGAGGAATGACCCATGAGGGCCTTTTAACAGTTGCCGTTCAGTCTCGAGATGACCCGGCTGTTAGATCAACAGGGAGCCACTGTTAGAGCTAGGAATCAGCCCTTATGACCCACCTAAGCTTTGGATCTGACCAATCTTCGGGCAAGGGCCGTTAGTAGGGCCTCCCAAGATGAATGGACAGTGTGGATTAGTCACAAACATCACTTTGGGCCCCATACTAAGTGCAGTGCACCTGAAATACACCAGGCGCTCTAGACGGGTCAGACTGCGCAGACCCATGCTTCACCGAAAACGGGAGGGTTTTCTCTCTCTCCCTGTTTTTGCCACCGACGGACGGGCGTCCGTTTGGGACCCCCGTGGCCCACCACGATCACCCACCTGGACGATCCAGACCGTCCACCGTGTCCAGGGATTGGGCCCCACCAAAACCCAACTATATCATGGGTTGGAGTGCATGTGTGTGGACACATTTTACGGTGCAAATAGTCCCTACAAACATAAACATTCCAAAAATGGAACCTGTTCTTGCTGCTAACAGGGTGATCTGCATGAGCCTCTCTCCCTACGTCTTAACCGTCCACCCTAGTGCTATCACAGCCATCCATCTGATGCAGGCGTTTTAGGTTTTCCTTCCGTGGAAAAACAAAAACCAGCAGCCGGTTTCCTCACCTTACCACTTGTGCTTTATGCGGTTGCAAACCAAAGAAATCCTGGCCGTTTGATTCCAATCCTACAGCTCAGGATAGCTAGGTTTCTCTAGAAGGAGAGTCGGATCGAGCAACAACTCTTTCTCCATCTCTTACGGCCGCATGCTATCTAAAACTTTCTACCTCAGAACCCACCAAGAAAAGCTCATCTGAGCTTCATTTCTTCTATTCTCCAAGGTTACTGGGATCCATTAGATCAGTCCACAACAGGTAGAATGAAGAAAGACCTGCCGGATTTTGATCCGCCATCAGAGCCGCACCTTCTTCCCTGACAATCTTTCGACCATGAAATGGTGCTGCTGGACCGAGTCCAAGCTCTATGCAGTTCCAGAAGAAAAAGGAGGAAGGAAAAATGAGAAGAAGAAAAGAAAAGAAGGAAGAAGGAAAAAGAAAGAGAAAGAGAGAGGCCAAGCTGCTGCTGCTCCAACGGCTAGCATCATTGTCGGGTCCCATTGCAGCAACCGTGCGGGTCGCTGAGTTGACTCAGCAAGCGCTGAGGTCCGCCTAAAGATCCAACGACGTCCTTCGGAACTCCAGCAAGGTACGAACGTGAATTTGAGGGGATGGGGTCGTCCGGTTTCGCACCAGCCTGTGTCTGCCGAGTCAGGCCCTCACTCGCCCACAGTTGCTGAGTTAGGGCTGGCTTGACTCGCCCATGTGGAAACTGGTTTGGGACCCTTGTGTCACTGACCGGGTTCCATGGCTGAGCTCCGCTCCACCTACAGCCATTGGTCACTCGAGCCGATCCAGACTCGAACCCACCATCTGTTAGTTGAAGGATGGCTCGGGTTGAGGCAACTCAGTTGGCCAGAGTTTAAAATGTAAATCCAGCCCCTGTACACAGCTCTGTCAATTCCTATCTAAAAAGAACTAAGTTCCACCTATTTGGAAACTGAAGTTGTAAAACGAACGATGGAGCAAACTGAATTTGACCTCCATGAAGATGGAACCCAATAAGTTCAACTTGCAAAGTCGAACCCCTCAAAAAAAAATCCAGTAGGCTCTGTTCTTAACTCACCCCAATTCACTATTTCTATTTCATGCAAATCTGCCAAATTTCATGATCCATATACCTTAAATCCAACCATAATTCGGCTTGCCATAGGTGAAGAGAATGCCAATTGGAAAAGGTTTGAGCAGAAGACCAGAAGAAAGCACCCACATAGCTTTTTAGTGAACCCATGAAACTTAGCCTCTAAGCCCCATAAATTGAACTAACAGATAGTGGGCTGACTTAAATTGGACTTCCTAAAACACGACAAAATGTAGAACTACTTATCCAAGAAGTACATAAAACCAGGGAATCCATGTTCTAAATTGATTTATGGTCATAGTATCTATTATTATTGGTAGTCATGGCTATGGGCGTCGAGAAGTATTTATCATCCTTCTTTTTGGGTTAGTAAAATACCTGTTAATATAACTATTAGTATTAGCCCTTATTATTATCGTTACTAAAGATTCTATCATTATTACTTACCTTATTTAGGAGATTTATTTTTTTTAGCCATTATAGGAATATTAGATAATGTTGGTATATTTGAACACGAACTTGTGAACCATCGTTATTAATATGTTAACTAATATAAATTATGACACTAACACTAAAGTAGTCTTATAATTATTAAGATTAAATTGTAACTAATACACCAACTAAAGTTCCAATCCTAGAATCTAAATTTAAGACTAAGCCTTAAGATGAAAGTCCTAATTTTACATTAAAAACCCTAAGATATACAATTCAAACCCTACGCTATGATCTTAAACCCTAGGCAGTTTGTAGGACTTGGATCTAATCGTACGAGTTCCTTATTTATGGTAAGACTTGATTTTTAGGACACGCACTTCCTAGCAGCCTTAATTGGCATTGGCGATTCAACTAGTCAGGTGCTAATTCTTCCCCTTGAGTTTTCCATTTTCCCGTTAGCTTAAGTTATAATTTTTTATTTCAATTTATAATTGATATCTCCATTTTATAGTCATATGTGCTAATTGTTAGAATTGAATTGCTACATTACATGCTAAATGTTTATCCTGCATATTTATTTATGTTTGTGGATTAGTTGTGGATTGCTTATGGAACTTAAACTGGTACATCAGTGAAAAACCCCCACTTATAAATGTACACCCGTACTTGGGATGCAACCCGACTGGTTGTGATCACAATGGACCTTCGATCTAGTGGTTGTTGAGTGGTGGTCTAGATGGATCATTGATGTGGGCTTACCATCCAGGGTTGTTGTGCCCAATGGTTTTCAAGGATGGTCTTTTATCGCATGGTTCTGATACTCGCCCTATGTGGCCTAATTTGATATCGCCCTATGTGGCTTTATTCTAGTATTTTCTCCATATAGGTTCGATGTTTTATACTGTACAACTATACGATGGTAAGCCCCATATACTGTAATATGATTGGCCACTAGTCGACAAGTTTTCATTAAACATCCTAAGATGGTAGCCTTATGAGCTGGGGATGGTAGTATGAGACTTATGCCCGAGCTGTCAGCCTACACTGGGCTTTGAGCTCCCTGTAGTGACCTTTAAGCTTATTAAACCTGCTGGTTGTAAATGAATTAATAATGGTTTGACTAATCATGCATACATGGCACAAACCAGCATCTATTGCTATCATACGTGATGTACGTATTGTTTCGACTAGATGATTTTTCCCAGGTTCGATGATTATATGGGTGACGAGCCCACTGTTTGCATGGATGAGCATCCCAGGGCGATGATTGTATATTTCAAGCATCCATGCATCTAATAAGACCTACATCGTGTAGTGTTTTGTATGCTTTGTTTTATAACTATACTTACCTAATGCGGCGCTGTGTAATCTTGAGGAGAATTTACACTGAGTTGGCTACTCATCCATCAGACAAATATAACTGTACCGGTAGCATAAGTGGCTTAAGTGAATTTTAGGTTCAAGCTGATGAGGAGCCGGGTACAAGTGTCAGGGTTGCATAACTGTATCTACCTCGAGGAGCTAAGGAGTCTTGCGACTCAAATTTACTTGCATTCTACTATTTTTCATGTATTGAATCATGTAATTCTTGTATTTGTTAATTTGGAGACATTGGTTTGTATAAGTCATTATGGGCAACCTTTGCATATTCTAAATTTAAATGCAAATTCTCATTTATGCTGACTTGTTCATTTTACGCTCATCTGCGTACTTTGATAGTTAAAAAATTTATAGACTTAAATTTGACCATCCTTTAAGGTTAACACTCGGGTTTTTGGAAAAAGGGTCGTGTACTCGGGTCCTAAAAAGTTGGGGCGTTACAAAGGTCCAGATCCAGCGGCTTGCCTATTCACTACTGGAGTAGATGGGTCTAATCACCAATCTGATTATACGATATAGATGGCCCCGATCACGATCTATGGTTTAAATTATCCTAAGGACAAGCTAAATGGATAAATTACTATGTACCACTATTCCTCCTTTTTACTCTCATTATTTTTCATATGTTTAGTGAGAGAGTCTTATCCTATTTATCGAAAATGATTGGACTTTGAATGAGACTAGAAGTTATCTGGTCTTATCCCTATCTCCCCATCTAAAATTAAATTCAATTTTGAATTTGAAATCCAACTGAAAGGAAGAGGCTGGAAGAGGCTTAAAATCATGAGACCCACTCATTAGTGATTACCCACTAGTGGGCCCCACTGGACTATGTCCAACATCTCCCACTCAATCACATTGTAAGACCCGTGTCCTAGTCCGTACCGTTCTGTTGCCTTCCGTGGTTCTTCCGGTCAAATTTCGGCAACCTTCGCATCATATCCGACGTTTACGAACGATCTTAAGTCAGGTCCTGCACACCGACATCGGCTCGATCCGAAACCTATGTCTTGGCGACCGCATCGTCGCCGCGGTTCCAACGCCGCGACTCACGCACCGAACCGATACCCTGTCAAGAAGATGTCGATCTGCGTTTATTCCGAAGAAACACTGCGCGTTGCGGATTTCGAGGGAATCTCTATACAATTAGTCCCATCAATCAACCATAAATGCAACCATACCTCAAGTACTTCAACCCATTCCCTCATTTTTCAAAAGTCTACCCTTTTTCCACCTCACCAGTCCTCTTTTTCCAAATTTCAACCACAACCATACCACTTTTACAAAATTTTCAACCCAACCCATCACCCATCACACCTCACCCATCCATATCACCTCTCTCTCTCTCTCTCTCTCTCATTTCTCAAATCTCCAAGCAACTCAAGCCTCTCAAACGTCCAAGCTTTCCTCTCCCTCCCAAGTGTGGTCCACCTTCTCATCTCCCATTTACACCCTCTCATCTCTCATCCACACCATTAATCCCCTATCATCCACCATCCAAGGCATAGGCAAGGAGCATTTGAGGCCAAGGGATCAAGGAGGAGGCTTAAAGGTGGGTGATCCACCGTTGAAATCTTGATCTTTAGGGCCCACTTGTTGTGGGACCCATTTTGATATATGTGTTGTATCAATGGAGTGCCCATAGTGGCGGGGTCCCTCCTCTCTATCTCACCGTATGTTTCTCTCTCTCTTTCGTTGTGATGGTGTGGATCCCACCAATATGTGTTACATCTACCCCGTCCATCTATATCAGACGGTGTGGCCCACTCTATTACAAGTGATGATCCACACCATCCACTGTTTGGATGGGCCCAATGCTTTATATATATATATATGTTATATTTTATATAATATATATATATAATATATAATATAATATGTATTATATATATAATATAATATATGTATTATATGTATATATTTGGTGGGCCACGTCCATGTGGGACCCACCACAATGTATGTGTTTATCCACACCGTCCAGCGTCACTGGACGCTGGATGGGCGTGGCCAACTTGGAGTGTGTATACTGACAGTGGTGTATACTCACAAGCTAACAAAAACGTTAAAAAGGGGGCCTTTTTGGAGTAGGCTGCCCATGCAGGCCCCACCTTGATGTATGGGACTGATCCACACCGTCTATTCCGTTACCCAGTTCATTTCAGCCGTTGAACCAAAAATTTAGACTAATCTGATAATCAAGCGGGCCATACCAAAGGAAATAGCGGTATTGCCATTAAAATACCTCCCTGATGCTCATGTATATCAAAAACCACCCAATATTGGACTCGATGAGATTATATCGAGCCACAAGGACCAATGGCTGGGATGGATTCGTCTGTAGTGGGCCCTATCTATCAAAAACCATCAAAACATTGTTTTAAAAAAAAATAAAATTGGAATCAGAGGCAGCAGCAGACCGTTGTCAGAGGGCGGGCGGGCGGACGGACCGAGCAGGCCCTCACGGCCCAACTGTGGGCCCCACCTTGATGCTTTTCGACCATCAACACCATGCATTTGATGGGTCCCCTCGGACCAGCCGTCCACCCCAAAAATCAGCCATAAACGGAACTCAGGCGGGCCATACCATCTAAAATCATGTGAAGACATGCTTAAAACATATAAAATCATTTGGTGGGGCCTACCTGAGTCTTGGATGTCGCTGAAACTTGGTATGGACCGTCAGTCAGGTGGGACTCACACAATGAATGGGCTGGATTTGTGAACCACATTTCGGTGGGCCCCACATCTACCCCCAGGTCCAGGTGGCCTTATAAACAGGTTGGACGTCAAATACACGTCACGGTGGGCTCCCTGCCCACGTGACCTGATCAACAGGTTAGATGAAAAATAAACATTTCGGTGGGCCCCTCCCTGACTGCGTGGCCCTGTGAACAGGTTGGGCACAAATAAACATTTCAGTGGGCCCCTGGTCCACACGACCTATCAATAGGTTGTATGGAAAATAAACATTACAGTGGGCCCATTTTGGACGAAAAATAAATATTACAGTGGGCCCTATCCAGGCCCATGTGACTTTATGAATAGATTGGATGATAAATAAACATTACAGTGGGCCTTACCCTGGTCCACATGACCTTATGAACAATTGGTTGGAAAATAAACATTATGTTGGGCCCCAAGTTGCTTGGAAAATAAACACTACTGTGAGCCCCGGTCTGACTGACCTTATCAATGGGTTGGATGGGAAACAAACATTATGGTAGGCCCCACTTGGGACCCACTTATGTATGTATTGTAAACCACACCCTCCATTAGTGTGGGCTCCATCATGATGCATGTGTTTCATCCAACTGTCTAACCGTTTTGGAGATAAATTAAGGCCCATTGTGGAGGCCCATCTTCATGTATTGGTGGTCCTTATTGAGGCCCACCTTGATATGTATATACGAGACCCATGTATGGGGCCCATTTGATGTTCTGGAGGCCCATAGGTCAAGGCCTAATACGTCATACATAAGGCCCACTGATAGGCCCATGCTTGTAGTGTAATTCCACCATGGTATATATGTTGATTTTGTAACGGGCCACGCCTTGGGAGTAATGCTGGTTTGACGTCCACATTGAATGGATAATGTTGGTTAAATGTCCGCATTATAACTCTCCCTAAGGCCCACTGATAGGCCCATACTTGTGGTAAGTAGGCCGTCTAGGCCCATCTCCGTTATGCACAGAGCCCATCTCTTTATATACGTTTAGTATAGATCCATGACTCATGATCATTCGCATCATATGTATGCCTGATGTAAGGAGTGACTGATCATAGCATATGCCTTCGGGCAGACTATTTATGGGCTCCCTGATAGGCGGAGTTGCCCCATATAAGTGCATGGTACACGCAGGACTGTTGCATGACTGATAGTGTGATTCATGCACTTGCATTTGTGTGATTGTAGTTACTGTATGCCTTAGCGACATCAGGGCCATAGCCTCCACAGACACATCGTGGATGGCAGGATTGGATACCGAAAATATTTGGTTCTAGCATACGGGCATCATAGATGTCCCTGGGTGAAAATCCCTAAACCCGATGGTACCAGAGGATGACTCCAACGTCGAGACCGAGTGGATATATGAGCGCATGAGGGCCGAATACCAGGAGGCCGCGTCTCCCACTGTGTCATGGTCGGTTGGAAAGGAGTGTGGCCTTACTCGCCCGAGGGTAGGGGGCAATACTAGGCTGAGTTTGACCAGCTCGCAAATGGGTCCGCTATCGACGTGCCGGATAGGTATTGGCAGACTATTGGCTAGGCGGATAGTGAGGTTTCTTACGCTCACTTGGACTGTGCGGCTAGGAGAGCGACAGTGCCATTTAGAATGTATTGAACCCCGGTGATTATCCAGAATGAGAATTGTACTGATACATGATGAGGATTGACATGTTTAAGTTGCATCTCGCATCGTATGGCTGTGTTATGGCCGATAGCATTCATATCTTACACCGCATAGCCTTAGTATGGCTGATTGCATTCATGTGCTCATCACCATGATTCTGCATTACTCTTACCTTGCATTTTGAGCACGCTTATATTGCGCACATACTTACACCACCCTCTAAGCTTTCTATAAGCTTATGCACGATTGATGCGTGCAGGTGACGTCAGGACGCAGCCGTAGCATAGTAGTAGGATGTGCGTGAAGTCGAGCTTCTTGAGTTTCTATCTTTTGCACTACATTGTATTTTCCCTTTCTGTCGCATTGTACTAAAAAGTTTTTGATCATAGTGGATTTTGTGGTGGTGTTCTTGTGGTTATTGTTTGTGGGTTATGCTTTTGTTATGCTCATTATGAATCAGACTGATGATTTGAAACCCTCCTTGTAGTATCCCAGGATCGGAACCTGGTGAATGGGTGTCGGGATCCGAGAATGGGGTTCTACGGAGGCTGTCGGCGCCGGATTCGGCGATCGAGAATTTTGTGAGCCCGGTTTCCGAGTTTGGGGCGTGACAGAAGTTGGTATCAGAGCATAACTCGGGAATAACCAAGAACAACATTGCATGTCTGCTATGAATGATTAAGTCACAAGTTCGGATAGCCCAGCGATCTTTTATTACAGATCCTTAACATGCGTGCCTTCGCGAGCCTTTAAGTTGATAGGCACCTTCGCTCTTTCCTGTAGGACATGGCCTGCAGGAGAGTGACCCAATCGACTCCCGCACCACCACCTGAGACTCCGGTTCCACCACCTGCGGCTCCCGCACTACCACCTACGATCCCTGCTCCACCACCAGAGATTCCTACTGCCCAGCCTGAGGATGCCGCTCCTCTACCAAAGATTCATACCGCCCATCCTAAAGATGCTGCTCCTCCACCAGAGACCGGTGCGGATCCGACCGTATCTGTGAGTGCTTTCCAGTTGCAGCAGATGCTGCAGGCTGTGACGACCACACTTCAGGGGCAGAGCAGACACCCGGTTGTTTCACCAGCCCAGGCAGAGCAGGAACGCGCGAGTGCCCTACTTCGAGAGTTCCGATAGTTTGATCCTCCGCGTTTCCAGGGCGAGCCAGATCCGACAGCAGCGGAGAGATGGTGCTCCGATATGGAGAAGATCTTCGATACCATGTCATGTACGACCGAGCAGCGAGTTCGGTTGGCAGTGTTTCTTTTTCAGGGTGAGGCCGAGCACTGGTGGACCTTCGTTACCCGCGTCGCAGGACCTGACTACGTCTGGACATGGGATGATTTTATAGATCGATTCGAGGAGCAGTACTTCACGACCACATTCGGCGCGAGGGCTGGAGTTCGAGACTGCAGTGCGAGGGGGATATGACCGTGGCACAGTACGCGGCTCGTTTCGTGGCGCTATCTAGGTTTACCCCTTATATGGTTGATGATGAGGGACGGAAGGCCCGCCGTTTCGAGAACGGCTTACGTTACGATCTTCAAGGCTGTGTGATTGGGCACGAGCTTCCGACCTTTCAGGCAGTAGTGCGGAGGGCTCAGATCTACGAGACGGAGTGGGCAGGCACGTAGGCCGACAGAGATCAGAGGAGGGGTCAGAAGAGGCAGACCCCCTCCAGTGGCTCCCAGTAGCAGCGACGACCACAGAGGTATAGGAGGCACCCACCTGCTAGAGCACCACAGCCCCAACAGCACCTCCAGCGCCACCCCAGCAGCCGTTTACAGGGAATTGTTTTGGATGTGGTGGGACAGGGCACCGTCTGTCGAGTGCCCTCGCCCTCATCTGCGGCAGTCGAGAGGATCACAACAGCCTCATCTACATCCGCCGAGAGCACCACGGCGGCCTCGGCCAGGCGGTGACCTCGGCGGCATCCTCGGCACGGGGACCCCATCGGGGCGACCACAGCCACCTCGGCCGCGAGACCCCAGCGCGGCAAGCGGCGGTATAGGCCACCGCAGCGGCGCGGCACGAGGGACCTCGAGAGGGACGAGGCACCTCCCGGCCCGGCTCGGCTAGATTTTACGCGGCTCAGCAAGACCCGGTCATCCGGAGGAGTCGTCGAGGTATACTTCTTGTCTCTTCATGCATCGCCCGAGTATTATTTGATTACGTGCTTCTCACACATTCATGTCGAGGATTTCTGCCGATCGAGTGGATTCAGAGTCTGCTAGTGAAGGGTTGATCGTATCGACGCCCTTGGGAAGGACCACTATTGGGCCGTTTCTTTTCATCTTGCCCGGTTCTTGTCGGTGATATCTTTTTGCCCGTCGACTTATTTGTGCTGCGATGTCAGATTTGACGTTATCTTGGGCATGGATTAGCTTGCGAGTACCACACTATCTTGGACTATTCTGCGAGGACAGTCATGTTTCGTATTCCAGGCTTGCCAGTATTCTAGTTCATCGCCGAGCCCAGGGGGAGAGCCGTTGTCTTGCTTGATGTCCTACGCAGGAGGAGCCAATTGCCTTGTGTATTGATCGGTTGCCGGTTGTCTGCGACTTCCCGACGTGTTCCAAGAGATTCCCGGATTGCCTCCGCGCCGTCATATTGAGTTTGAGATCGATCTTGTGCCTGGTACCGCTCCTATCTCAGGCCCGCTCGTATGGCACCGATGGAGTTGCGTGAGTTGCTGACGATTGGACGAGTTGCGTGAGTTAGGATTTATTCGTCCGAGAATCGCCATTGGGAGCGCCGGTACTCTTCGTGAGGAAGAAGGATGGCTCGTTGAGGCTCGCGTAGATTACCGCGAGATCAAGGTCACGATTAAGAACAAATACCCGCTCCCAAGGATAGGCGATTTATTTGATCAGCGGGGTGCACAGTTCTTTTCGAAGATTGACTGCGTTCCGGTTATCATCATATTCATGTCGAGAGGAGGACATCCGAAGACAGCTTCAGGACGCGTTACGGTCATTTTGAGTTTCAGGTCATGTCCTTTGGACTGACCAATGCACCCGCGGTCCTCATGTAGTTGATGAACGAGGTCTTTCGTACATATCTCGATCAGTTTGTTGTGGTCTTTATCGACGACATTCTGATATATTCGAGGACCCGTGAGGACCATATGCAGCATTTGGAGATCGCCTTACAGACCCTTCGTGCCCACCATCTATATGCGAAGCTGGAGAAGTGTGAGTTCTGGCAGGAGGAGGTGAGATTCCTCGGTCACGTGGTGACGAGGGAGGGTGTCGCGGTAGACCCCTCGAAGGTTGAGGCAGTGTGTCAGTGGGGTCAGCCCACGACTGCGTCCGAGATCCGCAGTTTCCTTGGTTTAGCGGGATATTATCGGCGTTTCATTGAGGGCTTCTCCCGTATTGCAGCCCCGTTGACCAGGTTGACTCGAAAGGGCGCAGAGTTTATTTGGAGTGACGCCTGTGAGCGAGCATTTATGGAGCTGAAGGACCGTCTGACGTCCGCTCCTGTCCTCACTCTTCCCTCTGGGAGTGATGGATTCGTGGTATTTACTGATGCTTCACGTATTGGATTGGGTGCTGTCCTGATGCAGCACGACAGACCTGTAATATTTGCGTCTCGTCAGCTCAAGGTTCATGAGCTGAACTACCCCACGCACGATTTGGAGCTGGCAGCAGTTGTCTTCGCACTGAAGGTATGGAAACACTATCTCTATGGGGTTAGGTTCGAGCTCTTCTCCGACCACAAGAGCTTGAAGTATCTATTCTCTCAGTCCGAGCTGAACATGAGACAGATGCTGGATGGAGCTTTTAAAGGACTATGATTTTGACCTCCAATACCACCCAGGCAAGGCAAATGTAGTGGCGGATGCCCTCAGCCATCAGCCACGAGGCCTGGTGGCACATATGATGATTCAGGAGTGGAAGATGCTCGAGGATATAGAAGAGTACGACTTTAATTTTGGTCTGCGGTCTTCTATCGTTCAGTTATCGAGCCTATCGATTCAACCCTCTCTTGTCGCAAGGGTGATCGAGGCTCAGCAAACAGATGAGTCGTTACAGGATTACCGAGCAGAGGCAGCATCTGAAAGTCAGATAGATTGACAGATTGGTGCTGATGGTGGACTTCGCTTTAAAGGCCGATTGTGTGTCCCGGATATTCCTGAGTTGCGTAGAGATCTTATGACCGAGGCACATCGATCGCAGTTTTCTATCCACCCTGGCTCGACGAAGATGTACCATGATATGAGGCGATAGTATTTTTGGGCGGGGATGAAGCGTCAGATTGCCAGTTTTGTGGCCGAGTGTGACACATGCCAGCGTGTCAAGGCCGATCATCAGAGACCCCCTGGTCTATTGCAGCCGTTGAGCGTCCCGATGTGGAAGTGGGAGCACGTATCCATAGATTTTATTATGGGTTTGCCGAGGACTCAGCGCGGTCATGACGCCATCTGGGTTGTCGTGGACCGTCTGACGAAGTTGGCACATTTTCTTACGATTCGTGCGACTTAGCCTTTGGACCGGCTTGCGAGGCTATTCATTGAGAAGATTGTGAGACTGCACGGCGTTCTAGTCTCGATCGTTTCTGACCGAGACCCGAGGTTTACGTCTCAGTTTTGGAGGAGCTTTCAGAGAGCTATGGGCACTGATTTGCAGCCCAGTACCGCATATCATCTGCAGACCGATGGCCAGACCGAGAGGGTCAACCAGATCCTTGAGGATATGCTTGGGGCATGCGTGATTGACTTCGGTGGTAGCTGAGATGAGCATCTGTGATTGGTTGAGTTCGCATACAACAACAGCTATCAGGCGACCATTGGCATGGCTCCTTTTGAGGCATTATATGACAGACCGTGCAGATCTCCGAGTTGTTGGACCGAGATTGGAGAGCGGCGCCTCCTAGGTCCCGAGCTTGTGTAGGAGACTTCAGAGGTTATTGATATCATCAGGCAAAGGATGCGCACAGCTCAGAGCCAGCAGAAGAGTGTTGTTGATCGCCGGCGTCGTCCCTTAGAGTTTGATGTAGGGGACCATGTGTATCTCAAGGTCTCACCCATGAAGGGCATAGTTCGATTTGGAGCAAAGGGCAAGCTTGCCCCGAGATTCATAGGACCTTTTGAGATCACTGAGCGCATTGGCGCTGTGGCCTATCGACTTGCCTTACCATCTCAGTTGTCTGGCGTCCACAATGTTTTTCATGTCTCTATGTTAAGGAAGTGTGGGTCAGACATCGTTCCTGTTATCGATTGGCAGCCGTTGGAGGTTCGTGAGGATGCTTCTTACATCGAACAGCCAGTTCGTATCCTTGATCGGAAGGAGCAGGTCCTCCGAACCAAGGTCATCCCCTTGGTGAAGGTTCAGTAGGGCCACCATTCTGTGGATGAGGCATCTTGGGAGCGCGAGGCTGAGATTCGAGAGCGATATCCTCATCTCTTTGATGATTGATTGTATGTTGTATATTGTATGTTGTCTCTGATATTTATATGGCGATGCCTTACTTCTTCTTCTATTATGATTTATGTTTTCTTGTGATGATTGTTTAAATTTTGAGGACAAAATTTTTATTTGGAGGGGAGAGCTGTAAGACCTGTGTCCTGGTCCGTACCGTTCCGTTGCCTTCCCCGTTCTTCCGGTCAAATTCCGGCAACCTTCGCACCATATTCGGCGTTTGCGTACGATCTTAAGTCAGGTCCCGCACACTGACGTCGGCTCGATTCGAAACCTATGTCTTGGCGACCGCGTCGTAGCCGCGGTTTCAACGCCCCGACTCGCGCACCGAACCGATACCCTGTCAAGAAGATGTCGATCTGCGTTTATTCCGAAGAAACACCGCGCGTTGCAGATTTCGAGGGAATCTCTACACAATTAGTCCCATCAATCAACCATAAATGCAACCATACCTCAAGTACTTCAACCCATTCCCTCATTTTTCAAAAGTCTACCCTTTTTCCACCTCACCAGTCCTCTTTTTCCAAATTTCAACCACAACCATACCACTTTTACAAAATTTTCAACCCAACCTATCACCCATCACACCTTACCCATCCATATCACCTCTCTCTCTCTCTCTCTCTCATTTCTCAAATCTCCAAGCAACTCAAGCCTCTCAAACGTCCAAGCTTTCCTCTCCCTCCCAAGTGTGGTCCACCTTCTCATCTCCCATTTACACCCTCTCATCTCTCATCCACACCATTAATCCCCTATCATTCACCATCCAAGGCATAGGCAAGGAGCATTTGAGGCCAAGGGATCAAGGAGGAGGCTTAAAGGTGGGTGATCCACCGTTGAAATCTTGATCTTTAGGGCCCACTTGTTGTGGGACCCATTTTGATGTATGTGTTGTATCAATGGAGGGCCCATAGTGGCGAGGTCCCTCCTCTCTATCTCACCGTATGTTTCTCTCTCTCTTTCGTTGTGATGGTGTGGATCCCACCAATATGTGTTACATCTACCCCGTTCATCTACATTAGACGGTGTGGCCCACTCTATTACAGGTGATGATCCACACCATCCACTGTTTGGATGGGCCCAATGCTTTATATCTATATATATATATATGTTATATTTATATATATATATAATATATAATATAATATGTATAATATGTATAATATAATATATGTATTATATGTATATATTTGGTGGGCCACATTCATGTGGGACCCACCACAATGTATGTGTTTATCCACACCGTCCAGCGTCACTGGACGCTGGACGGGTGTGGCCAACTTGGAGTGTGTATACTGACAGTGGTGTATACTCACAAGCTAACAAAAATGTTAAAAAGGGGGCCTTTTTGGAGTAGGCTGCCCATGCAGGCCCCACCTTGATGTATGAGACTGATCCACACCGTTTATTCCGTTACCCAGTTCATTTCAGCCGTTGAACCAAAAATTTAGACTAATCTAATAATCAAGTGGGCCATACCAAAGGAAATAGTGGTATTGCCATTAAAATACCTCCCTGATGCTCCTGTATATCAAAAACCACCCAATATTGGACTCGATGGGATTATATCGAGCCACAGGGACCAATGGCTGGGATGGATTCGTCTGTAGTGGGCCCCATCTATCAAAAACCATCAGATTAATAGTTTTCAAAAAAAAAGAAGGCAGCAGCACCTGCTGCTGCCGCTGTCAGGACGGACCGAGTAGGCCCTCACGGCCCAACTGTGGGCCCCACCTTGATGCTTTTCGACCATCAACACTATGCATTTGATGGGTCCCCTCAGACCAGCCGTCCACCCCAAAAATCAGCCATAAACGAAACTTAGGCGGGCCATACCATCTAAAATCATGTGAAGACATGCGTAAAACTTATAAAATCATTTGGTGGGGCCTACCTGAGTCTTGGATATCGCTGAAACTTGGTATGGACTGTCAGTCAGGTGGGACTCACACAATGAATGGGCTGGATTTGTGAACCACATTTCGGTGGGACCCACATCTACCCCCAGGTCCAGGTGGCCTTATAAACAGGTTGGACGTCAAATACACGTCATGGTGGGCTCCCTGCCCACGTGACCTGATCAACAGGTTAGATGAAAAATAAACATTTCGGTGGGCCCCATGTCTGTGTGGCCTTGTGAATAGTGGAAAATAAACATTTCAGTGGGCCCCTGGTCCACACGACCTATCAATAGGTTGTTTGGAAAATAAACATTACAGTGGGCCCATTTTGGACGGAAAATAAATATTACAGTGGGCCCTATCCAGGCCCACGTGACTTTATGAATAGATTGGATGATAAATAAATATTACAGTGGGCCTTACCCTGGTCCACATGACCTTATGAACAGTTGGTTGGAAAATAAACATTATGTTGGGCCCCAGGTTGCTTGGAAAATAAACACTACTGTGGGCCCCGGTCTGACTGACCTTATCAATGGGTTGGATGGGAAATAAACATTATGGTAGGCCCCACATGGGACCCACTTATGTATGTATTGTAAACCACACCCTCCATTAGTGTGGGCTCCATCATGATGCATGTGTTTCATCCAACTGTCCAACCGTTTTGGAGATAAATTAAGGCCCATTGTGGAGGCCCATCTTCATGTATTGGTGGTCCTTGTTGAGGCCCACCTTGATATGTATATACGAGACCCATGTATGGGGCCCATTTGATGTACTGGAGGCCCATAGGTCAAGGCCCAATACGTCATACATAAGGCCCACTGATAGGCCCATGCTTGTAGTGTAATTCCACCATGGTATATATGTTGATTTTGTAACGGGCCACGCCTTGGGAGCAATGCTGGTTTGACGTCCACATTGAATGGATAATGTTGGTTAAATGTCCGCATTATAACTCTCCCTAAGGCCCACTGATAGGCCCATACTTGTGGTAAGTAGGCCGTCTAGGCCCATCTCCGTTATGCACAGAGCCCATCTCTTTATATACGTTTAGTATAGATCCATGACTCATGATCATTCGCATCATATGTATGCCTGATGTGAGGAGTGACCGATCATAGCATATGCCTTCGGGCAGACTGTTTATGGGCTCCCTGATAGGCGGAGTTGCCCCATATAAGTGCATGGTACACGCAGGACTGTTGCATGACTGATAGTGTGATTCATGCACTTGCATTTGTGTGATTGTAGTTACTGTATGCCCTAGCGACATCAGGGCCATAGCCTCCACAGACACATCGTGGATGGCAGGATTGGATACCGAAAATATTTGGTTCTAGCATACGGGCGCCATAGATGTCCCTGGGTGAAAATTCCTAAACCCGATGGTACCAGAGGATGACTCCAACGTCGAGACCGAGTGGATATATGAGCGCATGAGGGCCGAATACCAGGAGGCCGCGTCTCCCACTGTGTCGTGGTCGGTTGGAAAGGAGTGTGGCCTTACTCGCCCGAGGGTAGGGGGCAATACTAGGCTGAGTTTGACCAGCTCGCGAATGGGTCCGCTATCGACGTGCCGGATAGGTATTGGCAGACTATTGGCCAGGCGGATAGTGAGGTTTCTTACGCTCACTTGGACTATGCGGCTAGGAGAGCGACAGTGCCATTTGGAGTGTATTGAACCCCGGTGATTATCCAGAATGAGAACTGTACTGATACATGATGAGGATTGGCATGCTTGAGTTGCATCTCGCATCGCATGGCTGTGTTATGGCCGATAGCATTCATATCTTGCACCGCATAGCCTTGATACGGCTGATTGCATTCATGTGCTCATCACCATGATTCCGCATTACTCTTACCTTGCATTTTGAGCACGCTTATATTGCGCACATACTTACACCACCCTCTAAGCTTTCTATAAGCTTATGCACGATTGATGTGTACAGGTGATTATAGGTCGGCGCAATAGCGATGGGGCATTGGATTAGAGAGTACTGAGGATCCATTGAGCTTCTATCTTTTGCACTACAATGTATTTTTCCTTTCTGTCGCATTGTATTAGAAAGTTTTTGATCATAGTGGATTTTGTGGTGGTGTTCTTGTGGTTATTGTTTGTGGGTTATACTTTTGTTATGCTCATTATGAATCAGATTGATGATTTGAAACCCTCCTTGTAGTATCCCAGGATCGGAACTTGGTGAATGGGTACCGGGATCCGAGAATGGGGTTCTACAGAGACTGTCGGCGCCGGATTCGGCGATCGGAAATTTTGTGAGCCCGGTTTTCGAGTTCGGGGCGTGACACACATTGTGGGATAGACACAAAAATTTATCCATCTAATTAGCTTAATAACAATAAAAAAACCAAACATCGTGATCAAAAGAATGAGAGGAGTGAGACCAGCTGGATCACCTTAATCTTCTCACAGGTGTATAAGTACTAAATGATCACCTAACTAGTACTCAATAACCCAAGCTTTACAATGCTTGTCCTAGTTCGCATGACCACACTGGATGGAGTTAACTCCCGATCTGGAGTACTCGGCCAACATACGCACATAACTTATCAAGTTATTCTGAAAACTCGATTTTTCACAAGCTTCGACAAAAATCAATTTAAAACAATACTTATATATATACATATATATATATATATATATATATATATATATATATATATATATATGCTTTTAAGAAAAAAATATTGTTTACAAAAGTCTAATAAAAACAACTGATACTAACGGCGGATAAGTCTTCAGGTGCGTATTTATAGTTCTAAAAACTTGGTGTAGCTATTACAGGATCTTCTCCACGCAGATGTGTAATTTGGAATCAATTAAGCCGCTTTCCTAGCGTAATTGAGTTTGGCCAATCAAGGAATTTTCGTCATAGTACACTAAATTAGAGACACTTAATCTCATCCTCTTATATACAAGAGGAGGGTAGCTAAAGGACATAAAGAGTCATCTACAGGACTGGCTACTCGCATGTTGCAATGATTAAATTGAATCAAAGCATTTTGTAGGTAATAAGGTCCCAGCACGTGGCTACAATCCACGTTATAAAGTAGATAATACTAGGTGCATGTTGGGTCTACAATACGCATGTCATTCTACATGAGGTACGACTCATCTCATAACCTCACAACCTGGCTATCAATTTAGTCCATAACATTGATCGTATGAAAATTAATGGTGCAATTATGTTATTCGACTTTATTAATATCATCTTTAATCTTTTAAGATTGTAGGTGGATACGACTCACTCATATCATCATCCTTTATTATTCACAATAAAGAGAAGTCCATACGTCAGTGAATGAACATCGCCCAAAATGTACCTCTCTTATACATTCAAGGTTAGTCAAACGGTGTAAGTGGGTGACCGGCCTGCCGACAAAAAATAGAAATCCTACATGATCTTATAGAAAATATTGATGATCTACTTACCTAGTTTATATTAGTACTCAATACTGAATAAATGGAACGCGTTATTCATTAATGAAAGATTAAAGGTAGTAAATACAAGCATATCACTCAAGCTTTTCTCAATCCCATCTGCCTGACGTGAACTTGAAATAGATCTCTGACTGTAGGTTTCATCATGGAATCAACCATCATCTCCTTAGTAGAAATGTAGCTGAGAATGACCTTTTTATCTCTCACTTGATCATGGACGTAATGATACTTGATCTCAATGTGCTTGGACTTCTGGTAGTGTTTAGGGTCCTTTGTCAAGTCAATGACAGAAGTATTGTCTATTTTCAGCGATATAGGCTGACGAACGCTCAGTACAACACCCAAACCCAGTAGAAATTTTTGAACCCACACACACTCCTGAACTGCATGTAACGCCTCGGAAAAATCCGTACAAAGACCCTAGTACCACCTCATGCAGAAATCGCTAAGGACCGAATCCTTTAGAAATTAGACAGAAATTAATTAAGAACTAAACTGAATTAATCGGCAGATTAGCTTAAACCACTTTAAATATGAATTGCAAGACCCAAAATGAGTAGAACCGCTAACGCTACGATACCTAAAAACGTAGGATCAATCTCAAAACCCAGTTGCTCTTGGGAGCAGCTTGAAACTCCGTTTCGGACCTAGATCGCGCGTTGAAAGTCTGATAACCGTGAAACTATACGTTATGACCGTCTTACTAGACTTGACAACCATCTTGAAAACCAAGTCCAGATAATATCCAGAAATGCACAACTTGGACTTGGAGCAAAGTGTGTGAGAAACGCGAATATCTTTAGAAAACGAACTCAAATTTAAGTGAATTGGGCCGTGCACTTGCGGGCCAAATTTAAGGATTCAGACCATTAGAATCTGACCTAAATACACCCTCAGATCAAGGAAATTTCCCTACATAAGTCAGTGTACTTGTGGCCCTGATCGAGTGACGATGACCGTTGAACTAAAAATGGTCCTCCGCAGTCGATCCATAAATCTGAGCGGACCGAAAACTTAACCTGACCTATATCCAATGTTAAAAAACTTCCTCTGGATGGTATGCAGAAAAGGGAGCCTCCAGATGTGCTCCGTTGGACCGAAACAATAGACTTTTGACTATAACCTAAGTATACCATGGCCTTGGGGCCATTGAGGTCAGTTCTGGGCCTATATAAGGGCCTTAAAACCCTTCTCTCTCATTCCATATGAATTTTAAACCCTAGGAGAGAGAAGAAAGGAGAAAGAGAAGGAAAGAGAGAGAAAGTGAGAGAGAGAGTGTGAGGGATTGTAGTAGGGATTCATCCCTGCCGCTCCACGTGCCGAATCATCTTACCTGTATCGCTATTCCGACGATTTCGATTCCATTCTTGGATAAGAAATTCTAACCCAAATCTATTTTAGGGATCCAAATAGAGTATATGGCAAAATAGCTAACCTATTTCATGCTATAGGTAGTTGTTGTGCAGTAAACAAAGACGTATTGTTCAAACTGAGTTTGATACGAGTCTACCGACGAAAGGTGCATACTATAAAAGTTTAGGTTATGATTTTCAAGGCTTTCAATGTCAATTAATGATTTATGACTGACTTGATTGCTATCACATATGCTAAGATCCGATGTTTTCCGTACATTACATATATACGTAAACTAGGTTGATTTAAATGCGTTCTATGTGTTTGTTGAAATATCTGAATGATTATGGAATTATGAGTTGTGCTTGTTATGATTGATGTTTGGAAATATATGATTGTTGTTCTTGTGGCAACTCCTGTGTAGAAGGATTTGCTAAAATATGTGTTTTAACTAATTTATTACATGTATGTAATATGTGTAGTCTAAGTGTTTGGTAAAATACCTGAATGAGAAAGTGCTTGTTGAAATATATTTAATGAGGTTGTTGAGATAGGATTCTCAATCCCCTTATCTATAGTTATAGTTTCCTTCGTATAACCTATCTTAGTACTACGTGCTTTATGAATGAATGTGTACATATGTTAACATGCACTCTATGAGTTCATTAAAATGCTTATATGAGATGTATATTTGAATTGGTTGTTACATGCTATTTTAACTATCAAACATGAATTCCTATTGTGTTTTACTATGATTGGGACTACTGTATAGTCCAGGCTATCGGTAACGATTTTCGAGTTAGTGGCCGAGGTTGTTTCACCATATAAGACATGTTCGAGGAATCCAAGTCGTACACTGCTTGTCGATAGTGGTTAGGCCACTCGGAATGCTCATGCACTCCATGTCGATCAATTCAATGCACGCTCGTACCAGTCGAGCTTGTTAAGCAACATGATTGGCCTAATGTATGTTCATCATGTATAGATGCAACTGCTTGAATCTAAGGTACCAACTTACCATTGAAAAGCCCGTTTAACCTTGGTACCTCAATTCGTTAAGACTCATGAGCCGGGCATGGTAGTATAAGACACCGTGGTCGAGCTGTCGGCCTACGCTGGGCTGATGAGCTTCCCCGTAGTGTCTAGTGAGCAAACCAAACTCGTGAGCCGAATACGGTGGTATGAGACACTGTATTCGAGCTGTCGGTCTACACTAAGGTGACGAGCCTTTCTCGTAGTGTCCTCGAGTATACACTAGGACTACGTTAAGGTGACAAGCCTTTCCGTAGTGACCTTGCATATATACTAGGCCTGCACTGAGGTGACGAGCCTCTCCATGGTGACCTGGAACATGCCCATCGTATGTGATTGACTAGGATGACGACCCTAGATGGATTATTGTTTAGGTAATAATATAAGGGAGGTACCTTAGCTTCCCGAATCTGTTGTATGAATAAGCCTAAATAAGAACTTGGTTAACACGATCATGCATCCGCATTGTAAGGTGCTTTGGCAAGGAAGTGCATGTGTCCGGAGTGGTACATGCCGCGATCGTGAGATGATGTCGCTGAAGGAGTGTAGGTGAGGGCATACATCATTATCGCATACCATTCCTACATTAACAAGAGTACTTAGGATATGATTGTTGTACTGCTTTATCATTACTGCTTGATTGAATTAATAACATATTAACCTTTGCCTTATATCTCCACTGAGTTGATCACTCACTCCCACTCTGCGACAGTGTTTTAAAACACCAACCAGACCATGTTGTAGTTGTAGATAATGACGAGGCTTTCGTGATGGAGCCTGACTTCTATGATGACAATGAGTTTTCCTATATGCAACTATCAGACGGGTCTATGTAGGTCATGTTCTTATCGACGGGTTACAGGGATGCTGACTAGATGTCATTACACTTGTTATTTTGTATTTTGGAACACACATGTATATTCATTTTGTCCATTACGGGACTATACATGTATATATTTAACTCAGTAACATGTTCACATTCTGGGGACCTACAGTAGTTTATATGTTTTATATATCTATCACAGTCTTCCACTTGCATAAATTTAATCGTCTCTGTGGTGTGATATGCTGATTTAGCTTAATCCCGTTCATGTTTAATACACTAAAACGGACGACATTAAATCATCATTTTGTATGTAGCATAAGTGATATGTCAGAATTCGGGAGTTGAGCTTTGCTCGACCCTCGGATTTCAGGGCGTTACACTACAACACAATATGCAATGTACTTGCCCTTCATAGATGAAAGAGTTATAGATGTCTGTTTCTTATTCGACAATGAGATAGCTCCTCCTCCAAGTAAGAATACATATCCTGAAGTAGACTTTCCCTCGTCGGTGTCATTACCCTAAACAATATCAGAATATCCTTTAAGCTCGAGGCTTGTGCCTTCATAACACAACATTAGGTCTTCTGTTCATTTGAGATAGCAGAATATACATTTGATGGCTTGCCAATGAGATAGTCTCGGATTACTCTGATAACGCCTGACTATGCCAACTGCGTAGTTAATATCCGGTTTGGTGTAAAGTATATCATACATTAAGCTCCCTACTGTGCTTGCATAAGGTACTGAGGATAACTAATTTCTCGGCCTCAGTCTGAGGACACGATTTTCTGTCTAACTTGGTAGCTTTATCCATAGGGGTTTCAACAACTTTTGAATTTTTCATCCTAAACTACTCTAAGATCTTTTGTATATAGGTGGCTTGAGACAAGCCTAAATTTTTTTTAGGGCGATCCCTGATAATTTTTACCCCAAGAACAAAGTTGGCTTCACCGAGATCTTTCATCTCAAAGTTTAAGAATAGCCAATAATTAGTCAATATCAACAATTTCATGTCATTACCAGCTAGCAGGATATCATTTACATATATAGATAGTATCAGAAAAGATCTTCCAGATCGTTTCATGTATACACAATGATCTTCTTCACTAATTGTGAATCCAAAAGTAATGATGGCTTAGTTGAACCTCAGGTACCACTGTCTTAAAGATTACTTCAGCCCATAGATAAATTTCAACAATTTGCAGACTTTCTTTAGATGCTTTTTATCCATATAACTCATGGGCTGTTGCATGTATATCTCTTCCTCAAGTCACCATTTAAGAATGTAGTCTTTACATGCATTTGATATAACTCTAAGTTTATACTTGCGACAATAGACAAGATCATGTGGATTGAGGAGAACTTTGTAACAGGTGAAAAAGTCTCCTTGTAATCAATGCATTCTTTTTATGTAAAACCTTTAACAACTAATCATGCTTTATATGTGTCCATTGTACCATTTACCTTTCTTTTGAGCTTTAGTACCCACTTATTACCTATCGCTTTGCAATTAGAAGACAGATCAACAAGTTCTCAGACTTTATTCTTCTCCATGGAAGTGATCTCTTTGTCCATAGCGGTCACCCAATCGGCCGAGTTAGAAGATAATAATGCATCCTGATCGAATCAGGTTCATCATCATCAATCGCAATGCAAGAGAATGTCTGCCCTTCAATATCAAAGTATCCTCGGGGAATCAATCCTCTTTTGCTTCGGCGTAACTTAGGAGCCTGCCGAGATGTTCTCCCACTGTCCTGACGAACTATAAGAGCATCATAATTTTGAGAAGCAGAACTCCCACTCTCCTAAGATACATCGGGTATTTCAAAGAGTTCTATTGGAACCTTTTGCTTTATTCGGCTGGGGTATCTATATTCGATGAAGGTCACGTCCCGAGATTCTATCTCAATCCACCGTTCATAGTCCTCATAAACTAGAACGCATCCCTTTGAATGCATGGGGTACCTTATGAACACGCATTCAATGGTTTTACTATTAAGTTTACCTCTATGCGAAGTAGGCAGCAAAACTTATCCCAAAGATCCCCAAGGGCGTATGTTGGCTAGAGAAGGAATCCTCTGATACCACATCTCATATAGGGTCTTAGGAATGAATTTGGATGAGACTCTATTAAGGACGTAGATAGCTGTTAACAGTGTGTCTCCTCAGAATGTGATAGAGAGATTGACTTGTGCTATCATCGATCTAACCATATCCAATAGTATCCTATTCATTCTCTCTACAACACTATTTTGTTGTGGAGTGTAAGCCATTGTGTACTACCGAACAATGCCAACGTTTTTACAATATGATTTGAACGTTTCAGATATATACTCGCTACCTCTATCAGATCAAAGGATTTTAATCTTTTTCTCAAGCTGATTTTCTAGCTCAGTTTTATATTTAAAAAACAATCAAAAGCCTCAAATTTGTGTGAGATGAGATACACATAGACATAGCGCGAGTAATCATCAATGAAAGTGACAAAGTATTGACATCTATTTCTGACATGTACATTGAAGGGTCTACAGATATCTGAATGGATTATCTCTAGTGGGCCCTTAGACCTAACCGCTTTAGGAAATGGTTTCTTCAAAGTCTTCCCGAACACACAATGTTCACAAAATTGCAAACCAACTTTGGATAAGGAATCTAATAGATCAGAATGTACTAGTCTTGTTAGACGATCCTTTCCGATGTGACCTAACCTCACGTGTCATTTTAAAGATTCAGATACTACAGTTTCATTCAACATAACAGATAAAGTAAGAGATGCATTATCACTATCTATGTCCAGAATAAATAAATCTGAAATTAAATTTCTCCATGCGAAGATGAGGTTATTTAATCTTAAAGAAACTCGTGTCCCAAAAATGAATATCGAAACCATCAAATAATAACCTAGAAACATAAATTAAATTCTGACGCATGCCCGGTGCATAAAAAGTATCATGGATGATTATTGTTCGCCCTATGTACGTACGAAGATGGTAACACCAATCCCTAATACATCTTCAACAACATTATTTTCTATATACACCTTGTAACTTTCCTTAGCTATAGGTCGGAATTCCTTGAATCCTCGAAGACTCCGTGTCACGTGCCTTGTTGCGTCCGAATTCAAAATCCACTTGTTAGATATAGTATCAACGGAAAGGATTTTAGAACAAACGCCAACATACAAAGTATATAATGACTTAGGAATTAGAGCTGTACACGAGCAGAGTTAGCTCAGTAACTCGCTTGACTCAACTCGAATTGAAACTCTGTTCGAACCGAGTCGAGCCTTTTTTTGGGAGCTCGGAATATTTTGAGTTGAGTTCGATCTGGACCTAGCTCGACTCAAATCAGACTCGACTCGGATCAAGTTTTAAGTGAATATATAAGGGTTTAAAAAAATAAAAAACCCTCATTCACCCGACCCTACTCGCCCAACCCAGCAACCTTAACCCATTTCTCCCTCCCTTTCGCCCAAATCGCCCGACCCTAACCTATTTTTCCCTCCCTTTTGCCCAAATCAGCCGCCCGTTCGCCCAATACGCTCGCCGTTCTCCACCACCCGGCGACATTCTTTCTTCCAGCATTTGTCCGGACGATCCCCTCTTTTAAAGTGAGTCATCTCCTCCACTCTATTCATTTTTTTCCAGTGAGTAGCATTTGTCCAAGTAGCGGAACACATCCGAAAACTTAGCTTGAACTCAGCTCGGACTGGACCGATCTACTGGCCGAGCTGAGCACGAGCTGTTGTTCCAAGCTCGAAGGCCGAGCCGAGCTGAGCACGAGCTGAGACTCAAGCTGTCCGAGTCAGGCATGAGCTGGGCAAAGCTCGGCTTGGCTCGACTCGTGTACACCTCTACTAGGAATTACAATCTTTTTATGGGCACAATGCCAGGCATAATGGTAGACAAAGCAGATTATGTTAGTCTTTTTCTGCTTCTTTCCATTCCTCTTCTTAAGATTTGAAGGAGGTGTTGTGGACTTCTGTTCTTGGTCATTCTTTTTCGTCTTCTTACGAGCTTTGAACCGTTTCTTGTTAGCTTTCCGCTTATGGGTCTCTGCTACAAAGGCCTTGGCTGAACCTGACTTAATTGCATTCATTTCAACCTCTCGTACCAAATGACAACAAAAGTCTCTGAACATAGTGATAGAATCAGTATGGTTCAGAATTCTTTTGATTGAGGCCTAAGATTCAGGGAAGGAACGGTGCATTGCTATTATCTTTTGATTTTCAATCAATTTACTAGTCTTTATAGTTGTTGCTATCGAATTGTTGACCTTTGAGCTATTCAGCAATTAACACTTTGGTGGTCATCTCTACATTACATCAAGTATCACTACTTAGCTATGATTTAAGATATTGATATTAATCATCAATATTTTTACGTGTTATTCAAATTTTCAAAGTATAAAAGTAGTCAACACATCTTAACGAGATTTGAAAGTCCACATACTCGAATGGGCAGTGTAGATCAATAAAGTTTTATTTTTAAGATAAAATTGATGCTTTTATAAGAATATATTTGTATAACGTGAAACCTTCTATTACAAGTTACATGCATCATTTCATAGAGAAAAATTAACTCCCACTCAGGTTATGCATAACCTTTATATTTAAGGAGCATTCTAACACTAAGTTTTCTATTTTTCAATGAAAAAAGGGCTTAGATCTAATTACATCAAGCCTAATTATGTCACACATATAAACATTATCATTAGATTTAAAAATGAAGTTATTAACCATAAAGAGAGTTCAATCATCACTTGTGATCATAACCATTAGTGATGGATCCGATCATTATCGTTAACGATCATTGTTGATGATGGATCCTATCATCAACATTGATCATCATGGTTGATGATCATTTCGATCACTAATGATCTCTAGATCACTAATTCTCAAAGCAAAGTTTATCTACACCATCCATCCGTTTTGCTAGCTCATTATAGGCATGAGCCCAAGTTTGAAGCATATCAAAAACTTGAGTGGACCATACAACAAAAAAAAAGAATTATTTGATGCTCTGGCGGAGTATGATGATTAATACACAGCCACTCAAAAATTGTACACGTGGCACACATGGGCTCATCATCTAAAAGGTAGAGTGGTTTAATAATCCTTAGAGATCCACTGTAAATAGGTCATCGTTCAAAAGGTAGAGAACAAGGCTTAGTTGATGTTAATGATAGCAACAATGGTGACTATAGCCCCGTTGATCAACCATGTTTGGGCTGAGCCTTGAGACCCATGATTAATCGCTAGTGATGTTGGGCTTGTGGTTTGACCCAACAAGTAATACAGTCGGGCCTAAGTTATCTGGATGGTGGGTTGGCTAGATGGGCCCATTTCCTTAGTTCAAGGGCTGGAGTGGACTTGGACTCGAGTCTATATATCATGGGCAATATTGGAAGGATTGGGCCCGACCCAGTCCATTATCTACAATGGGTTATCCTTCATTCGACAGTGGCCACGCATCCTTCAAAATCAGAACCGTAAAAGTCATCACATCTTAAGGTGAACAATGGTCCTGGATCCATTGCATCATCCAAGGTATGCAACATTCTAGCCTTTCAATCAATGGCCTACAAATAGATGGTTACAAAAAGAGAATGCAGCAACGGTCCACATTTATCGAAAAATTGACTAATGATTGAAGGGTTAATATCCTCCCAAATCCGAAAGATTTTTCTCTAATCTATCCATTCTCACATGTGTGTGGGAACACTACCAATCCACATGCAGCCACATATGTCAATATGGGACAAGTGCTTTGATCTTATTTTTGAATGAAGTGGGAAACATCGTTTAGGTTCTTCTGACCTCAATAGCAACACATTTTTACATATCAGGTGGGCCCCAAAGTGACAAAAAAAATGGACATTATGATTGGACTTGTATGTCTTCAATTGCCCATCACATTCTCCCCACACACGCCACAGTTATATGTGTGCTGTATGCAAGATAACCAATCAGATGCTCGTCTCAATGCATTTGTCCTATACCAAAAATCAGTCTGGCCCGCTCATCTAGCAAGTGACATCTGTGTTGATGATCGGATTTTTAGCTTAGGAACATTTACCGCATGGGCTATACATCTATATAGAGTCATGGGTGTAAACATGCCATACCACATGAATAATGAGATGGATTCAGTCAATCACCATCACAAATACATACATACATACATATTGGAAAGTACACGCATGGAACTGGTACCATCACTATTGGTACCAGCCAATCCATTTCGTTTACAAATGTGGATTGATTTGATGTATGCATAAGGGCATGTCTGCAACAGGCCGCCTCTAATGATTGGTCTGGTTTTCATACATGTGTACCACGTTGGCATTTGTGCCAAGATTCGGCTTTTTAATCCAATCCGAAGCAGATAATTCTCATTTTAAAAAAAGGGCCACATACCTTTTTTGATGAAAATAATAAATCGGAGATCTGTTGTAAGACCCATATCCTAGATCGTACCATTCCGTAGACTTCCGCGGTCCTCCCAGTCGAATTTCAGCAACCTTCGACCTGTATCTGATGTTTGTGCGCGATCCTAAGTCGAGTCCTGCATACCAAAGTACGCTCAACCTGAAACTTGTATCTTAGCAACCGCACTGTCGCCACGGTTCCAACGTCGTGACTCGTGCACTGATCCGATACCTGGGCTAAGAGATGTGGGCCCGCGTTCATTCCGAAGAAACGCCATGCGTTGCAAATTTCAAGGGAATCTCTACAACATGTCTCATCAATCAATCAAAGTACACATTCTATCACAGGTACAAGTTAAGTACAAGCAACCCATCTCTCTCCCTTTCCCCAAAGTCAACTCTACCTCTCTCCGCCCATCCCTTCCTTATACCACCATACCTCACACCCCATCCTTCTCTCTCTCTACATCACCCTCTCTCATCTCTCTCTCATTCTCTAGCAATTTCCCAAATCCCATGAAAAATATCCAACAACTAAGCTCTCTCTTTAAAAAAAAATCTAAGTGTGGCCCACCTTCTCATCTCCCATCTCTACCTTCCAATCACCATCAACCTCCATTAAAAGTGAAGGCAAGGAGCATACAAGTCCAAGGGATCAAGGAGGAGTGCGATAAGTGGGTGATTTTGTTTGGATTTGATGATTTGAAGGCCCATAGGTGAGACCCATCTTGATGTATGCTTTGTATCAAGAGGGACCTGTAGTGGCGGGGTCCCTCCATCACCGCTCGTCTTCTCTCTCTCTCTCTTGATGCCGTGTGGCGCACCTGATGCGTGTGTTGTATCCATGTCATCCATCATGGTGGAGCCCATTTTGGTGTATATAAGAAATCCATACCGTCCAGCTATATGAATAGTGAGATCCACCCCATGTACGTGTGCTATGCAGGACGACCTTACTGGACAGACCCTGGATGAAGGGAGAAAACAAATATCAGCTTAAAGATATAGCTGCTGGTGGGTCCCACACGTGTGGACCCACCCATGCACGTGATCCATCTGAGCTGTCCATCTGCTGGACGGCCAGCAGTTGAGGCAGCTGTATTGATGCAGTGAGTTGCATGGACCTCATTACGAGGTATATGTTATATATATGCAGCCGTCCTCACATTTGGCACGTGTGGGACCCACCCACATGTGCTACACGTGTGGGATGGGACCCACCTTCATGTACGAGCCTTGCATCTTATCTGTTCATCCGTTTGAAAACGGTGGACCCCACCGATATACATATGTATGTGTTTTATGCATCCCGCCCATCTGTTTGGGACGTGGGCCCACTCCACACGTGTGACACGTGTGGGGGTGGGACCCACCTTGTGTATGTACTGTTTATCCACTCCGTCCACTTGTCAGGACGTGGTGTGGACCATTCAGTGATGTGTGCGTCTTATACACACCGTCCATCTCTGGACGGTACTGTTGGATGCACCATGGTGTATAATGTTATCCACACCTCTCATGGGTCCCACATGCTATGATCCTGACCGTCCAGATCATGTGGGACCCACCAGATTAGTTATTGACAGGTGGGCCCTGTAGTGACGTCACCAAGTTCTGTGGAACCCACCGTTGGTATGTTTTAATCCAGCCATTTATCCGTGTGGAAATCTCACACGTGATGCATGTGTTGTGCATCCACACCATCTAGTGGTTTGGACGGTGGGGATCACCATGATATATGTGTTTTAAATCCATGCCATCCGTGCTTGGATGGTCCTGTGGACTCACGTATGAAATATGTATTAAATCCATACCGTCCAACCACTGTACAGGCCCTTCTTGGCATTTGGGGATGAGTTAGATCTAAATCTCTTGTGGGACCCACCCTGCACGTGTGAAGGGCAGGGTCCACCTTGATGTATGTATTCTTTACCACACTGCCCAACATGTGCACCACCATGAAGCAATGCTTCATCTGCACCATTTATCTGTGGACCCCACTGGATGTGTTGCATCTGCACACTGTCCATCCACGTTGGGGCCAACCTTGATGATATGTTGTATATCCACACCATCCATCTGGACGGTGGGACCCACTGATGCGTGGACCTCGTCCATGCCGTTCGTTCATCTGGATGGGACCCACCATATGTACGTGATGACCCTCCATGATGTATGTGTTAAATATGCACATCGTCCATCTGGACGGTGCTGCGTGGACTGACCATGATGTATGTATTTTATGTCCACCCTGTTCATCTAGTGGGCCCATTTAGAGGTGCAGGCCCACCTTAATGTATTTGTGGCCCATCTATGAGGCCCACCTTAATGTATTTGTGGCCAATGTGTAGGGCCCACCTATTGGTATTTTTGGCCTGCGTGATGGGGCCCATCTATTTGTATTTGAAGCCTATATGATAAGGCCCATCATAATGTATGATTGAGGCCCATATGATGGGGCCCATCTACTTAAATCTGAGGCCCATGGGCAACACCCATATGATGCAATCGAGGCCCATGGGACGTGGCCTATTGTGATGTATTTGAGGCAAGGTATGAGGCCCGATATGATGTGTGTTACGCCCTTGAGTGAAGCCCATGGTGATGTATATTAGGCTCTTGTGTGAGGCCATGAGCCCATTGTATGTTTGGCCCTATGTGGGCCACTCCTTAGGAGTAATGTTGGTTAAATGTCCACATTGACGGGCAATGATGATTGAATGTCTACATTGTGACCTTCCCTTAAGCCTTGTTAGGCCCATACTCACTGATTCCGATTATCGAGGCCGATTCTATTTAGTCGAGGTTGATTTCGATTATCAGGGTCGAGGCCAATTCCGATTATCGATTACCGATTTCGATTATCGAGGTCGAAGCCGATTCTGATTCCGATTGCCGATTACCGATTTCGATTTTCGGGGTTGAAGCCGATTCCGATTGCCGATTACCGATTTTGATTATCAGGGTCGAGGCCAATTCCTATTGCCGATTATTGAGGTCAATTCTGATTATTGAGACTGACTCCGATTGTCGAGGCCGGATATCGGGGCCGATTGCTGAGGCCCATTGTGAGTATATGCGGCCCATATTTTAGGCCCATTCTGATGAGTATTCGGCCTCAGTTTGATGCATTTGAGGCTTATGTAATGTATGTGAGGTCTATGTGATGAGGCCCATTATGGTGCATTTGAGGATTAGGCGATGGAGCCCATGATGTTGTATATTAGGCCCATGTGAGAGGCCCATCGTAATGTATAAGGCCCCTGGTGCTGTATATTATGCCCTTGTGCGAGGCCATGAGTCCACTATATGTTAGGCTCTATGTGGCCCATTCCTTTGGGGCAATGTTTGCTAAATGTCCACATTGTCGAAGTCGATTGTCGATGACAGTTATTGATACTGATTATGAGTATGTGACAGTATAGCATCATGATACATGCCCATACATATCATCTGCATGTTTGTTATGAGATACGATTGACCATTGCATATGCCATAGTGCCGGTTGTTATGAGACTCCCCGATAGGTGGAGATTGTCTCACATGAGCTCACGGTATGCTCAGGATTGATGTATGACTGAATTGTATGACTCAGGCATCTTGCATTGTGTGTTGTGATTACTATACGCCCTAGCGACATCAGGGCCGTAGCCTCCACAGGCATGTTGTGGATAGCTAAATGGGACACCGAAAATATTTAGTTCGAGCATCTGGGCACTTTGGATATCCGTGTGTGAAAGTCTCTAAACCTCCGAGGCTAGGAGACGCCCCAACGTCGAGACCGAGTGGATACATGAACGCTCGAGTGCCGAATACCAGGAGGCCGCGTCTCCCACTATGCCGTGATCGGTTGGGAGGGGGTGTGGCCTTACCCGCCTGAGAGTAGGGGCATAGCTAGGCTAAGTTTGACCAACTCATGAATGGGTCCGCTATCGACATGCCGGGTAGATATTGGCTGACTACTGGCTAAACAGATAGTGAGGTCTCTTCCACTTATATAGTCACGCTTCAATGGGCGGCAATTGGCATGTAAAGTGTACTAGACTTCGGTGATGATCCCAGAGATGTACAGTACTGATTTGTAGAGCAGTAGTTGCATACTTATTCATTCATTCACTATCTACTCGGGCTGGTGGTGCGCAACTATTTGTTACGTGTACCTTCGTAATGTTCAGGATTTCGGTTGGGGTGCGCGACTGACCTGAGATCAGGTGCTTTCCACATTGAGTCTAACTATTCAAATTTAGGTATGGGACTGGTTTAGATAGAAGTACTTGTGGTGGACCCCGTAGCTTGTGATACTACATACTATCATCCCGACTTCACACTCTAGCATGGTCATTCCATTTGTACTGCATATTGCATTAGATCCGCGGCATATGACATTTTGGGTTACTGTGTTTCTGCATCTATATGGTCCAAATGCGGCTGGCGATATTCACGAACTCATCAGGAATCAACATCTGATATTTGGCTCTTTATGACTCCTCATTTGCATAGCTAATCTGTATTGCGTACTTTGATATTGTTTGACTCATGAACTTCTCAGTATTTCCAGTTACTCTGATATTGTATGATTCATGATCTTACTAGTATTTCTGATATCGTATGATTATGACATTATATTAAATACTTGGCACTTACCTTGTGCACACACTTACACTACCCTCTAAGCTTTCTATAAGCTTATGCACGATAGATGCGTGCAGGTGATGTTAGGTTGCAGCAGCGTAGAGCTTGGACCATGTAGCTGACTTCTGGAGTTAACATATGTATTTCCTTTTCAGTATTGTACTCAAATGATTATATTAGTAGATATGTGGTGATGATGTTATTCTTATGATTTAGGTATACTTGTGGTTATGCTTCTTATGAGACAAATTCATGTTGAAAATCCTCTTTGTAGAATCCTAGAATCGAAATCTAGCATATGAGCACTGGAAGCCGAGAATGGGATACTACGGAGGCTGTCGTCACTGGATTCGGCGATCGAGATTCCTATGAATCCGATTTACAGGTTTGGGGCGTGACATTTGCCGTTGAGATGCTCTGATACCACTGATAGGAAGTACGGAAGTGTGATCCCTCAAGATTTGATGCTCTACACGATATGAAACCTTCACGAAGTCGAAGATGAACGGCACAGATCCAGCGGCCCACCTATTCACTACTGGAGCAGATGGGTCTAATCACCCCTCTAATTCAACGGCATAGATGGCCTCTGATCACAATGTATGGTTTAGATCGTCCCGAATATAAGCTAAATGGACAAATTATTATGTACCACTATTCCTCCTTTTTACTCTCGTTACTTTTCATATGTTTAGACGAGAGAGTCTTATCCTAAAGGATGAAAGTTCGGATGAGACCAGAAGTTATCTGGTCTTATCCCTATCTCTCCATCTAAAACCAAATTCAATTTTGAATTTGAAATCCAACTGAAAGGAAGAGTTCGGAAGAGGCCTAAACTCATGGGACCCACCCACTATTGATTGCCCACCAGTGGGCCCCACTGGCCTATGTCCAACAGTATCCATACTGACAAGAATAGTTTGGATATGATGACTAAGGCTTAACTTAAAGAAAAGAATGAGTTTTGCAGAAGCATAATAAGTTTGGCCAAAGTGGAGCCCTCCTCATGAATTAGGGGAGGGAGATTATTGGGGTCCCTCCTCATGTGGAGGTAGGACCCACATGTGTAGGCTTAAGTAGCCTTTTAGTGCCATATGTTTGTGGGGTATTTTGGTCTCTTGGCTAAGTAAAAGGAGAGAAAAAGATTATTTTTTAATAGAGAGAGTTCTAATAATAACATTGAGGTTTTTACTTTCTTAGAGAAAAAGTATGAGAAAAAGAAAAGAAAATGGGATTTTGTAGAGGAAGATTAAGAACCTTCTACCATCAAAACCTTCACATCTACGTTTGTTAGGGTCCACCTACAACGCCTAATTCTTCAATTATTTTCTCCAATGGTTGTGTCGGAGATTTTCTACAATCTCCAGTTGGTGAGAAATTCATTTCGTTTATTGTTTCTTGTAATCTACTTTTGTGTGTAGTTGGGATATCCAAGAGAAGTCTCTTGATGATTGTACTTCCATTATTTTTATTATAATGAATTTATGCTAGAATAGGTCCCGTGGTTTTTCTCTTCACATCAGAAGATTTTTTACGTAAAAAGTCTCAGTGTCTCTTGCATCCTACATGTTTCATGATTTGCTTACCTACATTAGAAATGATTATCATAAATTAAATATTTTATATTATCAATCCGATTGATTTACACATAGAAGGGAAATATGTGTGGTTTCTCGATTAAAACCTGCGATTACCTCGCAAGCCATCTGTATCAGCTTGGGGGAGATCATGCATCCCACCTTTACAAACGGAATATCACACATATGCATGGGGTCAGAGGCCACACGTTAAAACTAGGTAGGGTATGGGTCGTCTTTAAGAACAAGAGAGGGGTTTAGGTTGGGCAAGGCATTGCCACATTTTCTACAAGCGAGCATAGGTGGTATAGAAGTCATGAGGCCTTAGTAGCCACAACATTCTTTGGCACAATCTTCTTTTCTTCTTATTTTTGCTCATTTGGTATATTTTTGAAAAATGATCACATGCACAATTGTACATAAACATTCACATTCATCAGTTTCTGTTAATGCAAGATCATCTGATTGTATAAACTTTCACATTCATCTATTAATCAACTAATTATGAATTTTCAGTTCCACTTTCCTTATTTAGACATAGTAAATATTCACAATTTCCAAATTCCAAAATTTAATCACTTTGCCAGAACTGGGTTTAATCCCAGCCTTGGTGGGTCTACTGAATGCCATTGCCAGGTATAAGTTGAGTCCAAGCCTTCCTAACTCCGGTCTAATCAAGGTCGGGCCTTGTCACATCATCCTAGTTCCAAGACAATTTTTAAGTACTCGAATTGGAATGGACTTCAAGTGCCCGTTAGTACCAGTCAGGTCTTTATAGCTTGTTTTTTTGTTAGGTTTATATCATGCCCACATCAAATAAGGCCGTCCACATGGTCCAAGCACTTAAGTAGATGGATGATGGGGTTTGGCTAATGACTCTGCCAGTAGCGGACGCGAATTTCCTGCTAAAGCCTTTCGCAAGAAGTTTCCTTGCAAGGATGCTGGGTGGGGCCCACTGCTATGCATGTGAGAAATCCATTCCGTCCATCCGTTCTTGGAGCTCATTTTAGGATGTGCAACTAAAAATGAGTTGTATAAAACGCTCAAGTGGGCCACACGGGAGGAAACAGTGGGAATTTAGTGAGCACTATTGAAAGATTCTTATGGCCATAAAAGTTTTGTATCAGGCTATATTCTGATGATTTCACTTCAACCCATTGGGAGTGACCTTATAAACGGTTTGGATAGCATATAGACATTAAGGTGGAGCTTAGGAAGATATCAACGGTGGAAATTTCTTTCTCCAATTTTCCCTCTAGTGTGACTCACTTGAGTTCTATATCCACCTTATTTTTTATCTCACGTCCTAAAATGAGATCGCAAAACGGATGGACGGAATGGATTTCGCACTTGCAGTGGGCCGCACCCAGCATCCTTGCGCAGGAACTTCCTGCGAAAGGCTTTAGCAGGGAATCCGCGTCCGCCAGAAGCCAGGTGAGGTTGGTGCTCTGTGGGTCCCACCATTATTTATGCATATTATCCACTCCGTCCATCCATTTCCAAATCATTTTAGGGCTTGATCACAAAACTGAGACAGAACTAAATCTTAGGTGGAGCACACCACATGAAAATGGTAGTGATTGAGTGTCCACCATTAAAACCCTTCTAAAGCCCACTGTAATGTTTATTTGACATCCAACCTATTGATTAGGTCATACAGGCCGATATGAAAGGGAAAAAAAAAGAAGATATTTGCTTGATCCAAAACTTTTGTAGCCTCTAAAAAGTTTTTAATAGTGGGCGTTCAATTAACACTGTTTCCTGTGATATGGTCCACTTGAGATTTGCATCTAACTCATTTTTGGGCTCATGCCATAAAATGATACGGAAAAATGGATGGATGGCATGGATGAAACACATACATCATGGTGGGGCCCACAGAGCACCGACCAGTAGCCAAACCATGCCCTACATTACACACATGTTTGCTAATTTGACACATGCAAGGTGTTGTGGCTTGGAAACCTCATTCCATTGCTACTAAAATAAACTAGATCTGATGCAACCTGATTGGGCTCAATAGGGTGGAACCGGACCCAATTAAACCCCCTTTTTCCAGGGTCCAAATGGTGGGATGGTGGGGCCTAAGCTTGGCATGATTACTAAATGTGTTGGAGAAATTAAGCCTAGGTATGTTTAAATTGGGTCAGGTCCATTAGGCACTTGTTGATGGCACTGGTCTTGGAACTGACCCATTTAGCTAGGTCAAAGTTTTAAACCTAGACCAACCACGATGGGTTCAAATTTTGGACCTTGACAGAATTTTAAATCCCATCCAGTGGCCAATTAGGTCATAGTCATGCTAATTTTGGGAGGTCTGAGACCACCCATTTAGTAAGGGTAGCAAAATGTTCCTACCCACCAACCAACCTGGGCTAGCCCAGAAAGTCAGGCTTGGGTTGACCCATTTCTCATATGGTTTAGGTTTGGGTTGTATTTTGTCGACTTAAAATTAAATAAGTTAGGTTTGGGTTTCCAAGGCTAGACCTGATGGCTTATGAATATGGACTGCCCCTGGTCTCCTTACTTAATATTGATTATATATATTTTATCTTATAATATAATTTTAGTTTAGAAAAATCTTATACTTAGTTGTGGCGGTTGTAATTTTAATTGTAGTGATGGTTTGATTTTATAACAATTAAGAATTTTAAATATTTGGTTTATAACTTTATATTTCTTGTACAAAATGACAACATGTTTATTTTTTATATTTTATAATTAAATGGATTATGTGCATTGGGTTTGGGCTAACTTATTTACAGATGAGTTAGGTTTGTGTTGAAAATTTCATTCCATGTGATAAAAGAGTTTTGTTTAGGTTTATTGCTATGACATGATGATAGAGAAAGTTCATGATAGACATAAAAGAATATTTCTAAGATGTGCACCCAAAATTTATTATCCCTAATGTTTTAAATATTGACGATAATGGCCAATATATCCTACAATATATCTTGTATCTCATCTTTGCAATACAAAACACACTGGTAGTACCGATATATCCTACATGTTTAATCCGGTGAGCATTTTCAATTTTCAATCCTTTTTTTTTTTTTGAAATTATGTTAAATTAGTATCAAATGGTTACAAATCCATTGGCTGTTCATGTTTTGCAAGAAAAATCATAGAGTTGGAACTTTTATTTAAATATCCATTGGTTCTTCAGGTCCTTCATGTATTTTTTTTATTATTTATTATTTATTATTTTTTAATTTTCCTTGAACTAGTAGTCAATTGAGACTAATTTGGAAGTATTTAGGAATATTTGATGAAATGATCATTACATACAGTTTAATTTTGAAATTTGAGTGTAAGTGGTCTGATTTGAAATTTTTTTTTTATGGAAAATTTAAAAATTTTCCAATTTCTCTCAAATTCCTTGCAATCTTGCACTCCAAACATGAAATCAATCATATATGAGGGTTGATCTATTGATTTGTTAGTCCTTGTTAATTTTTAGAAAATAACGATTATTTTTAATTAAAATTAAAAAAATAAAATATTATATTTTATTTTCAAAATTTCATTTTAACTGGCTATCAATTAAGACTAATTTTGAAGTATTTATGAGTGTTTGATGGAATGATCATCACATTCACTTTAAATGGTATGCATTCAATTTGAATATAGTTATAATAGTTCAATTAGACAATCGCATAGCTTAGGACCTATTATGTCCACTTTTTTTTTTTTTTTTTAAAGATGTTATGATTTAAAACTATGTATTAAGATCTTTTTTAACAATCCTTGACATTTCATTAAAAAATCCAACCATTTTCCCAATGTTTTCTAAAAAGTGCAATAAATTATCCAATACAAATGATATATCCCGTGCGATAACCGATATATATATATATATATATATATATATATATATATGTATGTATGTATGTATGTATGTATGTATGTATGTATGTATGTATGTATGTATGTATGTATGTATCCCAAGGATGCGATATGTAACACGATACTGTTATTTCGAACATTGGTTGTCCCAACGAAGGGCTTTCATTAATGTAGGGACAAATAGATACCTTTCAGACCATGATCTAAAAAGGTCCCTTGATTACAATCATTGGAAAAATAATAATCTTTGATTGAAAGGAAAAACCTAAAGATAGCTAGTTTGTAATGTAAGAGATACAATGTAATAACCTATGATGAATATATATGACGACGTGCATTGATGTGCAGCACATGTCACTGCATGAGACGAGAGAGACTCAACTCTCTCCTTTCTTCTTCATTCAAATGTGGTGGGTCCCGGACCCATAAAAATTATGCCAATCATCATAGTAGGCCCTTGCTCGAAATATGGGTCATTCAAAGGGTGGGGCCCATTGGTTCGGTCCATCATATAAAAAAGAAAAAGTAAAAAATCATAAAAAACTGCAATGTGCAACGCAAGTCGCTGTGAAGCCAGGGGAGCCTGACTCCCTCTCTTTCTACTTTAGCTCGATAGTGGGGTGGGATTTGCACTCACCCCTTATCCAAATCATTCATCTTATGGGACTCATGGGTAATATTAAAACAATTAACAATAGCATGTGTTGTTGTTACATGTCGCCACAAAGCTGATGAGTTCAACTTCCTCTCCCACTCTGTTCTTGATGTAGAGTGGGTCACAGACACTTTCATGTCCAAGATGGACCATAGAAGGCCCGATCGGATGCGGAAGTGATCAGGACCGTCAAAACCTAAAACAAGCTTATCTCGCAAATTGGAACGAGTTATTCGACGTACCATATATTATTTTGGGGTAGGAGAAGCAACTTTAGCCAACCAACCCACTATGATGGGTTGCCAATGCCGAATTTGCAAGATTCCATTAGATCAATGGTCGAAAATCCTTTTTTAATTTCATTTTTACTAATTATAGTAAGTTTTAGTTCGATCATAACTCTTGATCCTTTAAGCTTTAGGAGTTGTGCCCAACATGAAAAGAGCTTAGAAAATTTAGGAGAATAACATGATTAGGCCAATAGGACGCTTACTATTTTTGGCTGAAAATCATGAAGTCTATTATAAATCATGACCATCTATAAACAATAAGTTTACTATTTATAGTAAGTCATGTTTTTTAGTGAGTTTGAGTTGGATTTTGATTCTGAAACTTCTTCATAGGTTTGAGATTACTATTTAAAGGTTTGTAATTTCATTTTTATCATTAATTAATCTATTTTCAAATTTATTAGAATTTATTTCTATTTTCCATCTCTCCTCGTGGATTCGAGGAATCTCTGTGAAGAGTTTAAAGAAGCTCTATGGATTTGAAGTTATTATCCCCTTGAGGAAGACGGTGATCGACCTCATCACGTCCATCGCTGTGTCAATTGGTATCAAAGCGAGGACTCCCATCGGACCGATGACAAATAACGAAGGAATGGACCAAAATCCCATGGATGGTGATCCAGGGATTCGTTATCTTTTGGAAAGAATGGAAGCTTTCCACCAAACAAGTCAGTTGACCATGCAAGGGCTACAGGTAACCCTTGACCATCTTGCAGATACGCTAATTCTATCCAGAGCCCAAGGCGATGCTCAGCTGCTTGTGATTATTATACAACACAATCCAAATTTTTGTAGGACACTACTAAAGGTGAATCGTAGGGCTACCTCTAATGAGTCGAGCTCCAATGATAAGGACATCGATGATGGCTTTACCTGATAACTCATCCATAGAGGCCATCGACTAACCATGCTGAAAGAGACTATCGAGGTAAAGCTAAACTTCTTGATTTTAATGGCTTATTACATATAAAAAAATTTCCTTAATTAGTTAGCCGAAGTATAATAATATTTTGATTGCATGGACGTACCGAAACTTAAAAAAGTGAAATTAATAACGTTCAAATTAAAATCTAGTGCTTCTTCATGGTGTAAGCAATTACAACTCTCACGTACTTAACAGAATAAGGTGCCCATCTGATCATGGCTATGGATCTGATCATGGCCACGGATGAGATGCCTTTTAGGATCACGATTCTTCCCTAATGATTACGAGCAGGTATTGTTCCAGCAATACCAAAAGTGCCGACATGAGAATCAAATAGTCACAGATTACACTATAGAATTCTAGTGGTTGGCAATGCAGAATGACCTGTCAGAAACCAAATTACGGAAAGTAACAACATTTATATGTGGGTTATGAGTAACGATTCAGGACCAAGTTCAGATGCACCCGGTCGGGACTGTGGATGAAGTAGTTCAGTTGACAAGTAGGGCGGAAATGTATTTTGCAAGAGTCTCTACTTGGCCTTATTGTAACACCCTGGATTTTTGCTATTTTGGATTGTCAAAATCCTTAAATTTTTTTTTTAAAAAAATTAACCCATGTTGTCACTTACTGACTCTTGATGCTCGAAGTGAGCCTATATGCGGCTAGTACCGATAAAGAACCGTACAAATAAGATTGATCAATCGTATAAAACAAATGAATCTGACTGATCACTTAAACATCGAGTTTAGCCCCATGATTTGTTCATCTAAGGCCCAAAATCTAATCGACTCATCGCTAACTAATCAAAACAATTGTAACGAAATTAAAGATATATCCAAAACTGAGTCAGTTATGGCCCGGATCTTGACTAATGGACCAAATCAACCTGGTCACTCATTTAGCCTAAGAACTAACGATCTAGAGTGATCATGACCAAATGACCATTTTCGTTAATTTCAAATAGGCCACATTGTGAATTTAGTTAATCCAGACACTAACAACTGCACCCAAGAAATCTCCCTAACCAATTTATTGCAGAAATGCCCCGATTACTTGAACAAGCTCTAGACCGCTCGTTAGTAGGCCACTAGTTCTGAAATTATAGAATAATGTCCATCTCACTAGGCTTGGTGTCCATCACGGGCGGTGGGCCCAAACGATGCCCTAAACCACACAACTTGGACTGTGAAGATAGAGCTTGAAAGGCGTAACTCCCTGGGACTTAAAACTGAAACTTAAGTGAGTTGGCCTTGCCACTAAAACGGTAAAGTTGAGACTTTCCAACCATTGAATTGCAATCAAACTCGGGCCATGAGTCAGGGATATTTCCTTGCTCATATCCGTATAATTGTGGGCCCGATTGATCATTAGTGACCGTTGATCGCAAATCATGTCTCCGCGATCAATTGACTCATCCGTTTGCCACAAAACTTGAGACAACCCTTTATCTGACTATGAGACACCTATTCCATAGCACATATGGGCCAGGGGGCCAGTGGAACATCCCCACGGGCTAAAAATACACTCACTAAGGGTATATGCATTAGGTCTAGCCTTCCCAGGGCCAAATGAGCTAATTTTCAGGCTATATAAGTTCATCTCCTACCCTCTCATATGAATTTTCCAGCAAAGGAGGGAGGGAGAGAGAGAGAGAGAGAGAGAGAGAGAGAGAGAGAGAGAGAGAGTGGAAGGGGAAAGTGAGCTCAAAGGGTGGGAATTGAGAGGATTCCCTCTCCTACCACGACCTCACGCCGGAAACCGCATCTTCACCGCCACAAGAGGAGATTTGCTGCAATCCAAAAAGGTAACCACCCAATTATCTCTCTAATTCCAGTAAGAGGAGCCACATGCACGTGTCCTAACCTACAAATCTATGTGACACAGGCTCCAACGCGTCAACCCACGAGTTCGGCACCCCAAAAGCCACTTCGCGAGCCTTTGGCAACCCCTAGGTACGGGCCATTACCTTTAGGTGACCGTTTATCAAATCTAGGATGAATTTTAGTGATTGTGGTTGTTAATTTGTTTTGCATGTCACTTGCATGGGGTAGAATTGAAGAATTGAAATTTGGACATGTATAATTTCTAGATAGGGAAGAAATATTGGTCTCCAATCACCCTAATGCTTACATTGTCTGGTTTTTCTGCCAATTATGAAATTTTAAGCATGATACCCCTAAATTCTTGAAATCAATAGGAAGATTCCTGCTGCATGTTTCCCCATATGCATGAATTGCATAGATTAACTGTTAAATTCACTACATGCATGTTTAATTTTCTCTAAAATCAGTTATTGCACTAAATTCTCCTATGAATTTAAGTAACTTAGGATTTGTGTGCATGTTTATTTAGAATTACACTGGTTATTGTAAAGTCATGACTCTTATGCTAATAGCGGTTGTGTTTTATCATTATGGATGTTTAGTTCTCTCGCAACTAGAAGTAGATCGACTTCTGCTTAAAATTAATTCATTATTAAACTGTCCCCTTTCCGAATCGGCCAATGAATTTCAGAACCCACATGAGTAGCCCCTCTGGTAGGGCTACCCACGGGCAAATTTGACCCAATTAGTCGAATTACAGATAGTCGGATGTAGTCGGACTATGCGGGACGTTGCCCTCAATGCTGTACAATTCGTAGTTCGTCTAGAGGGGACAAATTGGCTCACCAGCTGGCCATCCATGTTCGTCAACTATGTATGTACACACCATCTTGAATCTGAAGCACCCCATACCTTTGAGAGGCCATTATTAACCGTTAATGATACGATCCCCAAGACTCATTAGTCGGACATGGTGGTATGGGACACCGTGTCCGAGCTGTCGGCCTATGTTGGGGTGATGAGCCTCCCCGCAGTGACTAGTGAGCAACTAAGACTCAGGAGTTGGGCATGATGGTATGGGATACTGTGTCCGTGCTGTTGGCCTATGTTGGGGTGATGAGCCTCCTCATAGTGACTAGCGAGCATAGGAGGTGATAGGTCCTTGTTCGATGGCCACCGTCAAATTACCCGACTAATGGTTCCGTGCCAGATTACCATTCGAAAGACGCGGGCATGAATGGAATTGGCCGACGAGCCATTCCTTGTGGTAATTTAGTTATATAACAAGCTCACACATCGAAACTGAGTGATCATACTCGGTGTTTGAGTGGCGTCTCATACCGAGTTGATCCTCATACCTTTGGGTATCATGCCTTACCTTTGAAATTATTGATTTGTGAGATAGATGGATGATACCTAAATTTGGATCATGGATCGCAGGCTCAGAGCCGTTACGGCCGCCCTGGGCCAAGTGATCTGGATAAGGCCATTGATAAATGGAGGTGTTTCAGCTTCTTTAATCTTGCTAGATGAACGAACTTAATTAAATACTCGGCTAACATCTCACCATCATATTGCATTAGTTAAGATTGACGATTTGGCAGTCGAGGTCGCATTAAGGGAGTATTGGGCATTACGATCGTTAGACGGTGTCGCTTGAGGGAGTGTTGGAAGTAAGGGGGCATGCATCATATCATGAAACTATGCATATGCATTAATAAGAGTAGTTAGGATTCTATGAATGATTGCTTTTCCCTAACTTTGTCCATGTATTTGATAATATGCGTAACTTATTAATAATGGAACCACTAAGTTAGCTACTCACTCCTACTCTGGGACGGTGTTTTAAAACACCAACCAGAACATGTCTTAGATGTAGGGATTACAGAGTTTGATGCGCTTAATGGAGCAAGTGTGGATGAGGAAGAGGAGCTCCCTTATTTTTAGACTTTTGGCTGATCCCCGTAGACTGCCTTAGGACTTGCGATGGGGCCCTAGGGTAGGGATTTGTATATCTTTTGGATTATATATTTTGTGGGACACAGTCCCTTACATTTATTTACATTATCTCTTTTGCTAGATATATATCCCATATTAGTTGCACATGAGCTTATTATATTGGTCTTGATTTATGCTGCATGGTCCACTAAACTTCTCCATTGCTTATGAAACAAACAAGTTATGCATATTTTAAAACACTATAAGGCATAAGTGGCAACTGGGAATTCGGGAGTCGAGTATCTTCTCGGCCCCTGAAATTCGGGGCGTTACAGGTGGTTGTTCACACCCCAAGTATAGGGTTACAATGTAGTAATTATCTTAGTAAGACCGAGGTCGAATCCACAGGGACTGAACCTTGTACGTAATATGAAAATAATAGAATTAGAACTAGGCGAAGATGTAATATAAGTCAATGAAATTTAAGGGAATAATGATGAAACCGGGCTCGTCTTTAACCGGGCTGACCTTCTGGTGCGGCGTCGATGTGCGTCATCTGTGCACACACACTCCTTCATGTGGGGTCCACTGTGATGTATATGAGAAATTTGCTCCGTCCATCCGTTTTGTCACCTCATTTAAGGGGAAGAGAGGGCTTGGTTGTGTGGTGCTTGGGAGGTTTGAGAAATGAGAGAGAGAGAGAGAGAGAGAGAGAGAGAGAGAGAGAGAGAGAGATGATAAGGATGGGTGGAGTGGTTGTTGTAAGGTGAGGTATGGGTTGGGTTAAAAATTTGTAAAAGAGGAATGGTGAGGGGAGAGAGAGAGTTGACTTATGGAAAAGGAGGGATGGGTTGTTGTACTTGGGGTATGGCTTATACTGGACATTGATTGATTGATTAATTGATGGGACATGTTGTAGAGATTCCCTCAAAATTTGCAATGCACAACGTTTCTTCGAAATGAACGCGGACCCACAATTTCTAGCTTGGGTATCGGATCGGTGCGCGAGTTGCGGTGTTAGAACCGTGGCGACAGCGCGGTCGCTAAGGTACAAGTTTCAGGTTGAGTTGACTTAGTTATGCAGGACTCGGCTTAGGTTTGTGTGCAAACGTCAGATACAGGTCGAGGGTTGCCAGAATTCGACCGGGAGGACCGCAGAAGACTACGGAACGGTACGGTCTAGGATATGGGCCTTACAGGTTTAGCCAGACATGATCACGCTAAACTTGAAGGAAAACATAAAAAGAGAAGAAAAACTGAAAGAAAGAAGGAGAAGAAGATTGATGAAGCCAGCAACACTCTACGTCTCTCTCTCTCTCTATGCTTCTCACAACTTCCTCTTCACGTCAAAAGATGAATGATTCTTTAGCTTTCTTTCTCTCTCCCTTATATAAAAGCCAAGAGGTCGGTGGCTAAGTTGGTGGAGAAGGTGTTACGCAGCTGCGTGCGTAACAGCAGCGAAAAACGTGGAGATAGCTGCGTTTGGATCAAATTTCGGGATGGTGGACGTCCAAAAAACACTTTTTGCCTCCATGGCCAAGGTAAAGACCCCCCTCTGAAGGTTCTAGATGGTTTGGATCAATCATCTGACCATGAACAGTGTCCCACAACACCCCGTAATGTCCGGGAAAATTGGACGTGAGTACAGTGCGAAAAATCCTGCGTTGTGATGCTCGGTGGGCCCACAGTGATCTTTTCAGGAAAATCCACCCCACTCATTAGATTCTTGACGAAAAACCAGTTAAAAAAGAGTGGTTTTGGTCGATTTTGGTGCGGTCCACTGTATCAAATTAACTCGCCATTCATCCTGCGTTTTCTAGCAATCCACGTGTGTACGTGTGCATGAGGCCAAAAGGACGTATTAGCTAAGGTCATCCCCACCCCCTGAAGAAGATGGATAGTCCAGATCTTTGATCTAGATGATGGGTGGGGCCCACTGACAAAACCCGGCCAGACAATGTCCGGTCGCTGGACGCCTGCGCGAGAGAGAGATGTGTGCGTCATCTATGCACACACACCCCTTCATGTGGGGTCCACTGTGGTATATATGAGAAATCTGCTCCATCCATCCATTTTGTCACCTCATTTAAGGGGTTGAGACCAAAATTGAAGCATATCTAGATATCAGGTGGGCTCCAAATCAGAGATTTGGTGTCTGATCTGTCCGTTGGGCCACTTCCACAAGGATCTAATGGCTGAATTTCGACGTGTATGGTTAATTTAGGGTCCTCAGGCCAGATATAAAGTTTTGAGCCAAACGGATGGTGGGAACCCTGTGATCTTGCATTCTGGATGATTTTCAGGCCTCTTTAGCGTGAATTGCTTGATTTTCTCGGATCTCTGGCTTGTACATTCTTCGATCTCGGTCTCATGGGATCCGTCCCTTGCCTTGGTGATTTCTGAGCATTAAATCCATGCTTTTAGTACCCTTTTTCAGTCCAGGCTCCTAAATTCACCTTGCAATACAAACACGATTAAAATAAGACGTTAAACAGTATCATATTTATAAAATCAGGTAATAACTAGGGTCTAATATGCAATATTTGACCCTCAACAGTGGTATCATAACATGGTTTGAAGATTAAGCCAGGCCGTGGGCTATGGACCTATCATAATGCAATCCTTGACATAGGTGGGAGCGATCGAACCTAGAAACATTTAAAGACCCTAGGACCAAGCCCTCTAGCTACCTTGAATGTCATAACCTTAGTCTAATGTTTAAACTTAGTGGAGATTTAAACCGAAAGGTATAATAGCAATAACACTAAGGATAAAGCTTCGGAGCGATACGGGATAGTGTGACCCACGCTTAGCCAGGAACCCTCAAATTTTGTGACGCTACCCAGTGTAGAAGAGTCTGGCAAGTAATGTAACTCGCCCTAGCCCGAATTCATATAATATGTCCGATAACTCGCTCCTATTTGTGACGTACATCCGTTTTAAATTCTGACGGACTGAATCATCTACGCCTTTGATCGAGGGATTCTCTAGCCAACTTGGATCGTCAAATGATCAAACCGAAGTTGGATCGCAGGAATAGGGGAAGTATAGACCTAAAAAGGTCTATGTTTGCCACGAAATGGCACCACTAAGCCCGAATGGGCCGCCGCCAACTTAGAATCAACATTCATGGCCCATCTGGAACGCGACATGCACTTCCGATCACCGGCGAGCCATGGGATCGCATCAAACGCATCACCCCCACCCAACACACGATAAAACGGAGTGGCTCCCCATCACCATTTGGGCATGCCCATGCCAAAAAAAGGGCATGGTATAGCGGGCCACCATCGTACCCGCGCCGCGAAACACCTTAGAGGGTGGCGGGGCTGCCGGCGGATCTCCCAGGGCCTGGCGGGGCCACCGCCAGATCGGCGGGCCGCCACTAGTACCCAAGTTCTATGGGGGCCCCCTACATGTGTGGGCCCCTTTTTGGTTCCCTCTTAGCCCTCTTAAACCTACCCCCTACCCAATTTTACCTCATTCCAACCCCAAGCAACCCAATCTTCAAATTTCCCCTAATCACTCTCCCTCAAGGCCCAAAACCTTCTTTTAAACCCATTCCCTACATCCAATCCTCCCCACCAAACCACCTTTCCTTGAATCTTCTTTGCCTCTAGGTCCCCAACTTCTCACAAAGTTCTCCCTTCCAGCTCAATTCCTTTGAAATCTCTTATTCCCTAAACACATCTTCCTCAAGGCCACCAACTTCTCACGTTCCACCACTTTATTCTTCTAATTTTTCTAAGAACTTTCATATTGGACACAATTCCTAAAGCTCAAGGGATGAAAAGCTATAATCAAACTAAAGCTTACTATAAATAGTAAAAAATGGAAATAAAGTGGATATTTGACCATTTTCCTAATGGAATCTCACAAAATAACTAGGATATTTGGATAGAGTAGCTTCTCCTACCCCAAGTTCATATATGGCACGTTGAGTAACTCATTATGGATTAAGAGATACACTGGTTTCAAATATCAAGTGGTGAGGCCACCGCCAAAATGGTGCACCACCGTTGATTTCAACTAGCGAGTGGTGGGGCCACCGCCGACCACCACAGGGGGTGGCAAAGCCACCGCTAGATCGGTAGGCCACCATCGGATTTTTTTTAGAAAAATTAGATTTTGGACGAACTTCAAAAATTCATATCTCCTTCAATATAACTCCGATTTAGGTGATTCAAAAGCCAGATTGAAGCTCAATAAGCATAGTTTAATATAAAAATAACTAAAAAATTAAAATAAAATTAATCTTAAGATGTTTTGACAACTGTCCAAAAATTGTTAGTTTTAGATAGCTGTTACTTTTAGAATTTTAATAATTTTTCTACAACTCCAAATGAATTGAAATTTTGTGGGATGACTTTAAACTTAATGATAAACCATCATAAAAAATTTTAAAAAAATTTTACTAACTAAAAATATAGAGAATGTTACAAGGAATAAAGACATTATGGAATCATATAGAAATCATTGGTTTTGGACAATCGGTACTTGCAGAATTTTTATGATTTTTACGGAACTTAAAATGAAATAAAATTTTGTGAAATAAAAGTAAATTTAATAATAAATAAATAAATAAAATTTGTAACTAAAAGTGACAAATACGATTTTAATGATAGACGTGTTCAAACCGAAATTTTTATGACTACAAGTTGCCGATGGACTAGACTTATCTTTATATATTAAGGTTTCAGTATTCAATGTCTCTTAAGAAATTTTTTTATTATATTTTTACCATACTAGAAATCACCCTGTGTGAATAAATTAGATATATATATATATATAATTTCTATTTTAAGTATTTTTCGGTACGGCTGAATTAGGACACTTGAGTAGGATTGAGTTTCATCATTTAAGACTTTGTAAGCTCGTGTTAAAGGCAGACTATAGTAAAATATTTTGAGTTTTATTATTCTCTTGTGGATTTAAGGTTCATAGCACGTTGGGGAGACACTATTCTTTCCTTTCTAAGGTTTTTCTTGCGTCACCACCCATTCAAACCTCCAAAATATCTTAGAACTTCTGATTCTTCTTTCTCTCTCGAAATTAATGAAACCAAAGCATGATTTGCTCATAACTCACTGGCCATAGGATCAAAATGATAACATCGAGAGGAAAACCTAGTCCCTTGAAAACTTTTCTAGGATAGTCGTTTGATCATAAGCACCGTGGGAGACTCATCACCCACCAAGTTGAACGTAAATTAAACAAGGACTCTCCTTAAAAAGACCCAATGAATGATCTTATAAATGTGAAACTTGAAAATCCTAATAAATTTTGATATCCCTCAAATGTCTAGAATAATCGGACTACGAATTACGGAGCTATACACCTGCGAAGCATTTGCGGGTTGACCCAATTCTCAATCCCGGTTGACTACCAATGGACTCACTGCTTTAAACGAGCAAAAGACCATGATCTACTAGGACTAAGAAGGGATACAATGAACCTTCTACCTTGGTCAGGTAGATGATCGACATATCAGGTTCAAGCCTACTGCAATCGTCTCTCCGTGTTGGTCGAACATTGAAAACATATATTTTTACTCTAGATAGAGGGGAACCATCATCATGAATCTAAATATTTTAAATAAATAAATAAATAAAATAAAAATTGTAGTAAACTGTCAAGGTGAAAAAGTTTAAGGGAGATAGACTACAATAAGCCAGGCTAGCGTAGTTAATATGCACCCTAACACACATGAACGTGAAATCAATGAAACTTAGGCATATAAAATTAGAATATCTTTACCTATTTACATTAGACAATTTCGGAGACGAAACTGTTTTTAAGGGGGGTAGATTGTAACACCCTGGATTTTTGCTATTTTAGATTATTAAATTCATAATTTTTTTATTTTTAAAACTAGCCCACATCGTCACTTACTGACCCTTGATGCTCGAAGTGAGCCTATATGTGGCTGGTACTGATAAAGAACCATACAAATAACATTGATCAACCGTAGAAAACCAACGAATCTGATAGATCACTTAAATATCGAGTTTAACCCCCATGATTTGTTCATCTAGGGCCCAAAATCTAATCGACCCATCACTGACTAATCAAGACAATTGTAACTAAATTAAAGATCTATCTAAAGCCGATTCATCTATGGCCCGGATATTGACTAATGGACCAAATCAACCCAGTCACTCATTTAGCCTAAGAACTAACGATCTAGAGTGATCATGACCAAATGATCATTTTCGTTAATTTCAAATAGGCCACACTGTGAACTTAGTTAATCCAGACCCTAACAACTGCGCTCAAGAAATCTCTCTACCCAATTTATTCCAGAAATGCCTCGATTACCCGATCAAGCTCTCAACAGCTCGTTAGTAGGTTACTAGTTACGAAATTATAGAATAATGTCCATCTCACTGGGCTTGATGTCCATCACAGGCGATGGGCCCAAACGATGCGTCAAACTGCATAACTTGGACAGTGAAGATAGAGCTTGAAAGGCACGACTCCCCTGGACTTGAAACCTAAAACTTAAGTGAGTTGGCCCTGCCACTAAAATGGCGAAGTTGAGACTTTCCAACCGTTGAATTGCAATCAAACTTGGGCCATGAGTCAGGGATATTTCCCTGCTCATATCCGTATAATTGTGGGCCCGATCGATCATCAGTGACCATTGATCGCAAATCGGGTCTCTGCGATCAATTGACTCATCCGTTTATAACCAAACTTGGGACAACCCTTCATTTGACTATAAGACACTTATTCCATAGCACAGATGGGCTAGGGGGCCACTGGAACATCCTTAGGGGCGAAAAATACACCCACCAAGGGTATATGCATTAGGTCCAGCCTTCCCAGGGCCAAATGAGCTAATTTTCAGGTTATATAAGTTCTAAAAATCCTCTCCCACCCTCTCATACGAATTTTCCAGCAAAGGAGGGAGAGAGAGAGAGAGAGAGAGAGAGAGAGAGAGAGAGAGAGAGAGAGAGAGAGAGAGAGAGAGCTCAAAGGGTGGGAATTGAGAAGATTCCCTCTCCTACCATGACCTCACGCCGGAAACCGCATCTCCACCACCACAAGAGGGGATTTGCTGCGATTGGGCCATTACCTTTAGGTGACCGTTTATCAAATCTAGGATGAATTTTAGTAATTGTGGTTGTTAATTTGTTTTGCATGTCACTTGCATGGGGTAGAATTGAAGAATTGAAATTTGGACATCTATAATTTCTAGATAGGGAAGAAATATTGGTCCCCAATCACACCAATGCTTACATTGTCTGATTTTTCTGTCAATTATGAAATTCTAAGCATGATACCCTCAAATTCTTGAAATCAATAGGAAGATTCCTGCTCCATGTTTCCCTATATGCATGAATTACGTAGATTAACTGCTACATGCATGTTTAATTTTCTCTGAAATCAGTCATTGCACTCGTTTCTCCTATGATTTTAACTTAAGATTTGTGTGTATGTTTATTTAGAATTACACTGGATATTGTAAACCCATGACTCTTATGCTAATAACAGTTGTGTTTTATCATTATGCATGGTTAGTTCTCTTGCAACTAGAAGTAGATCGACTTCTACTTAAAATTAATTCATTATTAAATTGTCCCCTTTCCGAATTAACGAGCAAATTTCAGAACCCACATGGGCAGCCCCTTTGGTAGGGCCGCCCATGGGCAAATTTGACCCAATTAGTCGAATTACGGATAGTCGGATATAGTCAGACTAGGATGTTGCTCCCAATGTCGTATGATTCGTAGTTCATCTAGAGGGGACAAATTGGCTCACCAGCTGCCGGCTTACGCTGGGTGACAAGCTTCCCCGTAGTGACAAGTGAGCAATTAAGACTTGAGAGCCGGGCATGGTGGTATGGGACACTGTGTCCGAGCTATCAGCCTATGCTTGGGTGACGAGCCTCCCTGTAGTGACCAGCGAGCATAGGAGGTGATAGGTCCTTGTTCAAATGGCACCCGTCAAATTACCCGACCGATGGTTCCGTGCCAGATTACCGTTCGAACGACGCGGGCATGAATGGAATTGGGTGACGAGCCATTCTTTGTGGTGATTTGGTTATGTAACAAGCTTGCACCTTGGAACTGAGTCATCATACTCGGTGTTTGGATGATGACCCATACCGAGTTGATCTTCATACCTTTAGGTATCATGCCTTACCTTTGAAATTATTGATTTGCAAGACGGATGATACCTAAATTTGAATCATGGATCGCAAGTTCAGATCCACTACAGTTGTCCTGAGCCAAGTGATCTGGATAAGGCCATTGATAAATGGAGGTGTTTCAGCTTACCTTATCTTGCTAAATAAATGGACTTAATTAAATTACTCGGCTAACATCTCACCATCACATTGCATTAGTTAGGATTGGCGATTCAGCAGTCGAGTCGCATTGAGGGAGTATTGGGTATTGTGATCGTTAGATGATGTCGTTTGAGGGAGTGTTGGAAGTAAGAGCATGCATCATATCATGAAACCATGAATATGCATTAATAAGAGTAGTTAGGATTCTATGAATGATTGCTTTTCACTAACTTTGTCCATGTATTTTATAATATGCGTAACTTATTGATAATGGAACCACTGAGTTAGCTACTCACTCCCACTCTGACACGATGTTTTAAAACACCAACCAGAACATGTCTTAAATGCAGGGATTACAGAGTTCGATGCACTTAATTGAGTAAGCATGGACGAAGAAGGGGAGCTCTCTTATTTTCAGACTTTCGGTGGATCACCGTAGACCACCTTAAGACTTACAATGGGGCCCCAGGGCAAGGATTTGTATATCTTTTGGATTATATATTTTGTGGGACACGGTCCCTTACATTTTTTTACATTATATCTTTTGCTAGATATATATATCTCATATGAGTTGCACATGAGCTTATTATATTGATCTTAATTTATATTGCATGGTCCACTAAACTTCTCCATTGCTTATGAAATAAACAAGTTATGCATATTTTGAAACCTCATAAGGCATAAGTGGCACTCGGGAATTCGGGAGTCAAGTATCTTCTCGGCTCCTGAAATCTGGAGCATTACACTTATCCTTCAACTCGCCCTACCATGGTGGGTCTCATGCAGAATTCAGTGCTGGCATGAGGAAAGGAACTAGTAGGAGGACATCCTCAACCTCCTGTAGCTGCAAATCGTGACAAGTGGTGTAGCCTATCTAGGCCTCAGCATGTAGCACCCACACCAACGAGCCCAAGTAAGATTCCAAATCCTTATAGTTGGACAAGGCTAAACACTTGTTACCGTTGTAGCCAACTGTGCCACTTATCAAATACCTACCCTCAACGCCCCATAGCCCACTTGACCATTAACAAAGGGGGCATTGAAGGTGATGCAACAGAAGAAAACCATGGATTTGATGAATATGAACAAACCATTGAGGAAAGATTTCGTGACGAAGAATGGTTCGACGGGGATCATGGCGAATCATTGGTCGTGAGGTGATTATTGTACACCTCATGGAAGGAGTTACATCCACAGTGACATAGCATATTCTGTATGTGGTGTATCATCAATGGTAAGGTTTTTGATGTAATCATAGATAATGACATTAGCGAGACATCTTCTCAAAGGTGATTATGGACAAGTTGCGGCTACTTATGACAAAGCATCCTTCCCCTTACTCGATTGGTTGTATAAAAAAGGTGAACGAGATTAAGGTAACCGAAGAATGTACTGTCTCATTTTCAATTGGTAAAAATTATAAGGATCAAGTACTTTGTGACGTGGTCGACATAAAAACACGCCATATGTTCACTACGTCAAAACTGCGAAAAAAAGACTGTCCAAAACCGTCTCAAATGACCAAAAAGGACGGTCATGGACCGTCGCATGGCCCGTCAAATTTTGACATGTTGTATTACTTAAAGGACGGTCGAAAACCGTCGTTCTTATTGACGAAAAAAGGACGGTTGTGGATTGTCCTTAAAAAGGACGGTCGTGGACCGTCTCTTATGAGCCTTCAAAGGACGGCCATCGATCTTCTTGTAAAAGGACGGTCATGGACCGTCCTTAAAAAGGACTGTCATAGACCGTCTCTGATGAGCCTTCAAAAGACGGCCATGGACTGTCCTTTAAAAGGATGGCCATGGACCGTCCTTTAAAAGGACTGTCATGGACCATCCTTAAAAAGGACTGTCATGGACCGTCTCTTATGGCCCTTCAAAGGACGGCTATAGACCGTCCTTTAAAAGGACTGTCATGCACCGTCTCTTATGAGCCTTCAAAGGACGGCCACAGACCGTCCTTAAAAAGGACTGTCATGGATCGTCCCTTATGAGCCTTCAAAGCACATTTTCAAATTTGAAAGGATCAATATATACCTACTACAATATATTTCATCGTATTCTTCCTAATATACACCTGTTATATAATATATTTCATCATATTCACATTCATACCCATCTAAACCCAAACTACGTAAATCCAACATAAACTACATTCATCTAAACATAAACTACATCCATCCAAACACAAACAATCTTATCCACATTACATTCATCCACGCATAAATACATATAAGTTTAACATCATAAATAAAAAAAGGAAAAAAATCAGCAACAATTTTCTTTTTGTGTCTTTCATTTGAAAAAAAATATTAAACCAACAAAACATTATAATTCAGAATCATGAAGAACTGCATAAACTTCTTCTAAAAAAGTGGGTACTTTTTTAAAATAAAACTGATCATTAAAATAAAACTAATGCAAGCAAATAATGCAAAAAGTGTTTCAATTCAAGTTAATAGAAACAACAATAAAAATTAAAGCTCTGTAAAAAGGAGCATGTGTTAAAAGGGATACATTCATGTTTGTTGCCATGTGATTGGGCTATAATTTAAGTTAATAGAAACAACAACAAAAATTAAAGCTTTGTTAAAAGAGGCATGTATTAAAAGGGATACATTCTTGTTTCTTGCCATGTGATTAGGCTACATTATTACAGCAATTGGGTTTGGGTTCGGGATCGGGTTTAGGTTTGGGTTTTCAAGTTTAGGTTTAGGTTTAGGTTAGGGAGTTGAGATTAGGATTAAGTGTAGGTCTAGGTTTAAGAATTTGAGAATACATTTAGATTTTAAGTTTAGGTTTAGGTTTTAGGTAATAGGTTATAGGTTTAGGTTTAGGTTTAGGATTAGGTTTTAGGTTATAGGTTATAAGTTTAGGTTATAGGTTATATAGGTTATAGGTTAAGGTTTAGGTTATAGGTTTTGGTTTAGGTTTAGGTTAAGGTTTAGGTTTAGGTTATAGGTTTAGGTTAAGGTTTAGGTTTTAGTTATAAGTTATAGTATATAGGTTATAGCTTTAGGGAATTGAGAATAGGTTAAGGTTAAGGTTTAGGTTTATGAAATCAGGTCCGGGTTCGGGATCAGGTTTAGGTTTGGGTTTTCAAGTTTAGGTTTAAGTTTAGGTTAGGGAGTTGAGATTAGGATTAGGTGTAGGTGTAGGTTTAGGTTTAAGGATTTGAGAATACATTTCGATTTTAGGTTTAGGTTTAGGTTTTAGGCTTAGGTTTAGGTTATAGGTTTAGGTTATAAGTGCATAAGTGCAGATAATAGGTTTAGGTTTAGGTTAGGTTATAGGTTAAGGTTTAGGTTTAGGAAATTGGGTTCGGGTTCGGGTTCGGGATCGGGTTTAGGTTTGGATTTTCAAGTTTAGGTTTAGGTTTAGGTTTAGGTTAGGGAGTTGAGATTAGGATTAGGTGTAGGTTTAGGTTTAGAGATTTGAGAATACATTTAGGTTTTAGGTTTAGGTTATAGGTTATAAGTTATAGGTTTAGGTTTAGGTTTAGGTTATAAGCTATAGGTTTAGGGAATTGAGAATAGGTTAATGTTTAGGGTTAGGAAATTGGGTTCGGGTTTGGGATCGGGTTTAGGTTTGGGTTTTCAAGTTTAAGTCTAGGTTTAGGTTAGGGAGTTGAGATTAGGATTAGGTGTAGGTTTAGGTTTAGGGATTCGAAAATACAATTAGGTTTTAGGTTTAGGTTTAGGTTATAGGTTATTGGTTTAGGTTAAGATTTAGGTTTAGGTTTAGGTTTAGGTTATAAGCTATATGTTTAGGGAATTAAGAATAGGTTAAGGTTTAGGTTTAGGAAATCGGGTTCGGGCTCGGGATTGGGTTTAGATTTGGGTTTTCAAGTTTAGGTTAGGTTTAGGTTAGGGAGTTGAGATTAGGATTAGGTGTAGGTTTAGGTTTAGAGATTTGAGAATACATTAGGTTTTAGGTTTAGGTTTAGGTTTTATATTATATAGGTTTAGGTTTAGGTTATAAGTTATAGGTTTAGGGAATTGAGAATAAGTTAAGGTTTAGGTTTAGGAAATCGGGTTTGGGTTTGAGATCGGGTTTAGGTTTGGGTTTTCAAGTTTAGGTTTAGGTTAGGGAGTTGAGATTACGATTAGGTATAGGTTTAGGTTTAGGGATTTGAGAATACATTTAGGTTTTAGGTTTAGGTTTAGGTTATAGGTTATTGGTTTAGGTTTAGGTTTAGGTTACAAGCTATAGGTTTAGGGAATTGAGAATAGGTTAAGGTTTAGGTTTAGGATCGGGTTTATGTTTGGGTTTTCAAGTTTAGGTTCAGGTTTAGGTTAGGGAGTTGAGATTAGGATTAGGTGTAGGTTTAGGTTTAGGGATTTGAGAATACATTAAGGTTTAGGTTTAGGAAATTGGGTTCGGGTTCGGGATCGGGTTTAGGTTTGAGTTTTCAAGTTTAGGTTTAGATTTAGGTTAGGGAGTTGAGATTAGGATTAGGTGTAAGTTTAGGTTTAGGGATATGAGAATACATTTAGGTTTTAGGTTTATGTTTAGGTTATAGGTTATAGGTTTAGGTTAAGGTATAGGTTTAGGTTTCGGTTTAGGTTATAAGCAATAGGTTTAGGGAATTGAGAATAGGTTAAGGTTTAGGTTTAGGAAATCGGGTTCAGGTTCGGGATCGGGTTTAGGTTTAGGTTTACGTTAGGGAGTTGAGATTAGGATTTGGTGTAGGTTTAGGTTTAGGGATTTGAGAATACATTTAGGTTTTAGGTTTAGGTTTGGGTTATAGGTTACAGGTTTAGGTTTAGGTTTAGGTTTAGGTTAAGGTTTAGGTTTAGGCTTAGGTTTAGATTATAAGCTATAGGTTTAGGGAATTGAAAATAGGTTAAGGTTTAGGTTTAGGAAACCAGGTTCGGGTTCGGGATCGGGTTTAGGTTTTGCTTTTCAAGTTTAGGTTTAGGTTTAGGTTAGGGAGTTGAGATTAGGATTAGGTGTAGGTTTAGGTTTAGGGATTTGAGAATATATTTAGGTTTTAGGTTTAGGTTTAGGTTATAGGTTATAGGTTTAGGTTTAGGTTTAGGTTAAGGTATAGGTTTTGGTTTCGGTTTAGGTTATAAGCAATAGGTTTTGGGAATTGAGAATAGATTAAGGTTTAGGTTTAGGAAATCGGGTTCGGGTTCGGGATCGGGTTTAGGTTTGGATTTTCAAGTTTAGGTTTAGATTTACGTTAGGGAGTTGAGATTAGGATTAAGTGTAGGTTTAGGTTTAGGGATTTGAGAATACATTAAGGCTTAGGTTTAGGAAGTCGGGATCGGGTTCAGGATCGGGTTTAGGGTTGAGTTTTCAACTTTAGGTTTAGGTTTAGGTTAGGGAGTTGAGATTAGGATTAACTGTACGTTCAGGTTTAGGGATTTGAGAATACATTTAGGTTTTAGGTTTATGTTTAGGTTATAGGTTATAGGTTTAGGTTTAGGTTTATGTTAAGGTATAGGTTTAGGTTTCGGTTTAGGTTATAAGCAATAGGTTTAGGGAATTGAGAATAAGTTAAGGTTTAGGTTTAGGAAATCCGGTTCAGGTTCGGGATTGGGTTTAGGTTTTGGTTTTCAAGTTTAGGTTTAGGTTAGGGAGTTGAGATTATGATTAGTTATAGGTATAGGTTTAGGGATTTGAGAATACATTTAGGTTTTAGGTTTAGGTTTAGGTTTAGGTTATAGGTTACAAGTTTAGGTTTAGGTTAAGGTTTAGGCTTAGGTTTAGGTTATAAGCTATAGGTTTAGGGAATTGAGAATAAGTTAAGGTTTAGGTTTAGAAAATCGGGTTCGGGTTTAGGTTTTGGTTTTCAAGTTTAGGTTTAGGTTTAGGTTAGGGAGTTGAGATTAGGATTAGGTGTAGGTTTAGGTTTAGGAATTTGAGAATACATTAGGTTTTAGGTTTAGGTTTAGGTTATATGTTATAGGTTTAGGTTTAGGTTTAGGTTTAGGTTATAAGCTATAGGTTTAGGGAATTGAGAATAGGTTAAGGTTTAGGTTTAGGAAATCATGTTCGGGTTCGGGATCGGGTTTAGGTTTTGGTTTTCAAGTTTAGGTTTAGGTTTAGGTTAGGGAGTTGAGATTAGGATGAGGTGTAGGTTTAGGTTTAGGAATTTGAGAATACATTTAGGTTTTAGGTTTAGGTTTAGGTTATAGGTTACAGGTTTAGGTTTAGATTTAGGTTAAGGTTTAGGTTTAGGCTTAGGTTTAGGTTATAAGATATAGGTTTAGGGAATTGAGAATAGGTTAAGGTTTAGGTTTAGGAAATCGGGTTCGAGTTTGGGATCGGGTTTAGGTTTGGATTTTCAAGTTTAAGTTTAGGTTTAGGTTAGGGAGTTGAGATTATGATTAGGTGTAGGTTAGGTTTAAAGATTTGAGAATACATTAGGTTTTAGGTTTAGGTTTAGGTTATATGTTATAGGTTTAGGTTTAGGTTTAGGTTTAGATTATAAGCTATAGGTTTAGGGAATTGAGAATAGGTTAAGGTTTAGGTTTAGGAAATCGGGTTCGGGTTCGGGATCGGGCTTAGGTTTTGGTTTTCAAGTTTAGGTTTAGGTTTAGGTTAGGGAGTTGAGATTAGGATTAGGTGTAGATTTAGGTTTAGGATTTGAGAATACATTTAGGTTTTAGGTTTAGGTTTAGGTTATAGGTTATAGGTTTAGGTTTAGGTTTAGGTTAAGGTTTAGGTTTAGGCTTAGGTTTAGGTTATAAGATATAGGTTTAGGGAATTGAGAATAGGTTAAGGTTTAGGTTTAGGAAATCGGGTTCGGTTCGGGATCGGGTTTAGGTTTGGATTTTCAAGTTTAAGTTTAGGTTTAGGTTAGGGAGTTGAGATTAGGATTAGGTGTAGGTTTAGGTTTAAGGATTTGAGAATACATTTAGGTTGTAGGTTTAGGTTTAGGTTATAGGTTACAGGTTTAGGTTAAGGTTATAGCTTATAGGTTTAGGTTAAGGTTTAGGTTTAGATTATAAGATATAGGTTTAGGGAATTGAGAATAGGTTAATGTTTAGGTTTAGGAAATCGGGTTCGGGTTCGGGATTAAGTTTAGGTTTGGATTTTCAAGTTTAAGTTTAGGTTTAGGTTAGGGAGTTGAGATTAGGATTAGGTGTCGGTTTAGGTTTAAGGATTTGAGAATACATTTAGGTTTTAGGTTTAGGTTTAGGTTATAGGTTACAGGTTTAGGTTGAGGTTAGGTTAAGGTTATAGGTTATAGGTTTAGGTTTAGGTTTAGGTTATAAGATGTAGGTTTAGGGAATTGAGAATAGGTTAATGTTTAGGTTTAGGAAATCGGGTTCGGGTTCGGGATCGGGTTTAGGTTTGGGTTTTCAAGTTTAAGTTTAGGTTTACGTTAGGGAGTTGAGATTAGGATTAGGTGTAGGTTTAGGTTTAGGGATTTGAGAATACATTAAGGTTTAGGTTTAAGAAATCGGGTTCGGATTCGGGATCGGGTTTAAATTTGGGTTTTCAAGTTTAGTTTTAGGTTTAGGTTAGGGAGTTGAGATTAGGATTAGGTGTAAGTTTAGGTTTAAGGATTTGAGAATACATTTAGGTTTTAGGTTTAGGTTTAGGTTATAGGTTATTAGTTTAGGTTTAGGTTTAGGTTATAAGATATAGGTTTAGGAAATTGAGAATATAGGTTTAGGTTTAGAAAATCGGGTTCGGGTTCAGGATCGGGTTTAGGTATGGGTTTGCAAGTTTAGGTTCAAGTTTAGGTTAGGAAGTTGAGATTAGGGTTAGGTGTAGGTTTAGATTTAGGGATTCGAGAATACATTTAGGTTATAGGTTTAGGTTTAGGTATAGGTTTAGGTTTCGGTTTAGGTTATAAGCTATAGGTTTAGGGAATTGAGAATAGGTTAAGGTTTAGGTTTAGGAAATCGGGTTCGGGTTCGGGATCGGGTTTAGGTTTTGGTTTTCAAGTTTAGGTTTCGATTTAGGTTGGGGAGTTGAGATTAGGATTAGGTGTAGGTTTAGGTTTAGAGATTTGAGAATACATTTAGGTTTTAGGTTTAGGTTTTGGTTATAGGTTATAGGTTTAGGTTTAGGTTTAGGTTTAGGAAATCAGGTTCGGGTTCGGGATCGGGTTTAGGTTTGGTTTTCAAGTTTAGGTTTAGGTTTAGGTTAGGGAGTTTAGATTGGGATTAGGTGTAGGTTTAGGTTTAGGGATTTGAGAATACGTTAAGGTTTAAGTTTTGGTTTAGGAGTTTGAGAATAGGTTTAGGTTATAGGTTTAGGTTTATGTTTAGGCTTAGGTTTAGGGATTTGAGAATAAGTTTAGGTTATATGTTTAGGTTTAGGTTTACGTTTAGGTTAAGGTTATTTGTTAAGGTTAAGGTTATAGGTTTAGGTTTAGGTTAAGGTTATTGGTTTAGGTTTAGGTTAGGTTATAGGTTTTTGGTTAAGGTTTAGGTTATAGTTATTAGTTTTGGGATTTGAGAATAGGTTTAGGTTAGGTTATAGGTTAAGGTTTAGGGAATTGAGTTTAGGTTATAGGTTTTGGGATTTGAGAATAGGTTTAGGTTATAAGTATAGGTTTAGGTTAGGTTATAGGTTAAGGTTTAGGGAATTGAGTTTAGGTTATAGGTTATAGGTTTAGGGTATGGTTTAGGTTATAGGTTTTAGGATTTGAGAATAGGTTTAGGGAATAAGTACACGTTTAGGTTAGGTTGTAGGTTAAAGTTTAGGGAATTGAGTTTAGGTGATAGTTTATAGGTTTAGGTTATAGGTTTAGGTTGTAGTTATAGGTTTTGGAATTTGAGAATAAGTTTAGGTTATAGGTTAAGGGTGTGGTCCCTGCAAATACTGATATAAACACGGCCTGCTCCAATTGGCCAGGCCCTTCCAATGCTGTCCATAGGAAATGGATAGCTTCATCATAGGCATAACAGCGGTTCCCATCTTCAAGGGACCCCACTCAACATCCGGATAGCTCTGATGCACATTCGGGTCTGCTCCATCAATTTTGAGTAAATACATAAGCATGGCCTGTCGAAATGGTCAGGCCACTCTAATGCTGTCCATAAGAAATGGACAGCTTCATCATGGTCATAACAGCGGTTCCCACCTTCCAGGGACCCCCGCTCAACATCCGGATAGCTCCGACGCACATCCGGGTCTAATACATTTAAAAATAACATAATTATATCTAAAAGCATTTGGATACCTGGGAAAGGCCTCCCATATTCGTATTGTTGGTTACTCATCCATTTGTCTATAAGCCACAATCGACTAACACTTTCTATTGCTACCTGCTCTGAAACTAAAACAAATATAACTGGGAAACAATATAAGGAATAAAAAAATGAATTTACCTGTACACATCATTAAATGTTTCCCTATAAGGAGGTGATATTATATCTTTGATAGCCACAACCTGTATGACAGAGAAAAATGCAACCGATACAGTCTGTTATAATTCAAAGGAGAAAAAAGATTTGTGGCTGCACCGATATTTTAGTACATTAAATAAAAAAATGATAAAAAATTAAAAAATTATTCTCACCACTGTTTCAAGATGTGTTTGTGTTGAGTAAGACCCATCAGATCTGCTATGAGTGGCAACAAACAAGTCGGTCCTGGTGATGATAGTATTTGAATTTTCTTTTCATTGTAATTATATAAGCAACTTAGTCAACAAGAATTTATATTCATCAATTAAATTGTTAAAAAATGTAGTACAAATTACCATTTTCTCTAATGTCCTAGCAGCACCTCGTCTTCCAGTCGTGTGAGGGCATTTTACCTGTGCTCTGGAAGTCTTTCCCTTCTTACGAAGATTGATTAATAATTCTGTGGATTGTAGATTAATGAAAATGTCCCAATCCTCTTGCTTCACACCAATGGGACAATTTCTTCTTCTTTCTACATCATTATCAAATTTATCATATTCTTTTCACAGATTGTATTTCCATACCTTCCAAGCTTTGCTTACTTTTGAAAATGCATATTCTTTTAACTCATCATCGATGTCGTACGTGGCCTATTTCATTAAATTAATAATCAAACAATCTTATTGAGTAAGAATTAGAAATAAAATCAAGAACAAACATGCTCACTAAAACCATAGACCAGATATTATCTTTAATTGCACCAGGCACTTTGCACCAATCAGCAAATGAAATTGGACAATGTGTCCTACTAAGTTGCCCTAAAAATGTGTTGAAAGGCGCTGATGTTTCTCCGACTGGTTGTTTATATTCATTTAATTCAAGTCTCTTCGTTGTATTGCTTCCTTGGGTTGAAGCTGATGAACCACCAAAATCCGACATAATTCCTGCAATTTTATAAAACAAAACAATATCTCATTATTATGTAATTGGCATTCTATTAATATTTTGATAGCTAAAAAAATTGTAACAATCATTACTAAATAGAATTCAACTCACTTTCAAACTAATTTGAATCTTATTAGTTTCTTTTCCGTTTCCTATGACGTGAGGTACTCGGCTCACTCTCTACCCATGATTTTTCCTGTACATCTTCATCTTCTTCATTTAAATCATCAATTAATGAAAGCGCTAAACAACGTACATTCCTTCTGGCCTCAAACTCAAGTGGATCTTCAAATGCATATGCATCTTTCTTCAATCTCTTAGGATCATCCAGTACAACATGCCAGTCATCTCTAGTTGGATCTTTACAGTAGAAGACATGAGCTGCCTGAGATGTAAGAATAAACGGCGCATCGTCTTCCTTTAAGTTCTGTCTAAACCTTCCTAGATTGACAAATTTCAAATTTGTTTCGGGATCTATGAAACATCCATTCAATTTATCTTCAATATGCACCCAACCACAGTAGAAGAGTGCTACTCTAAAGTCGAAGTAGTTCAATTTAAGAATTTGTCTAATGATGCCATAATAAGTGACTTCTTCTTCTATAGGATTCCTATCCCTGGCGCTTGCCCTGAAGCTAGTTAGCACTTTCATTGAGACTCCCTATTCTGTGTTGTTCTATTCATTTCAGAATTCGCAGTGCTAAAAACATATCCATTTACTGAGTAAGTATTATATGATATGCATTTGAAGTCAGGACCATCGGTAATTCTCTTAAATTGAGACATTTCTTGATTATGTAGTTGATTTCTTAACTAAGGAATGTATTCCATTGGTTTTCCTGCTGACAGATTACCCTTTCGATTTTGTCCCGTACGTGTTTGGCCCTGGATGTATGTTTGGTACTTCCTACAAATTCCAAATCATAGCAATTATATATATATATATAACAATGTTTATTACCATAAGCTATTTAAAAATATAAAAAAAGAATAATATACTTCATTAACTTACTCCTCCCATTGATGATTTTCAACGTGATGTTGCAAAACCCATCTACGTGCTTGTTGGTATTGCACTATAGTAAGATCATAAACTTTTCCTTTCTTATCATTCTGGGAATCATCAGCATTTTCATCATCATTGAATATTTTTAGTCCTTGCTTATGACCTCCTATTGTATTATTAGGATAGTATTCCATGCAGTATATTATAGATTCCTCTATAATGTAGCGTTCTGCAATACAGCCCTCTGGGTAAGCTTGATTCATCACATACTTCTTGTATATTCTCATCATCCTGCTAAATATTAAAATCAGGTATTGATGAAAAAATATAAGCTATTTTGAAAAAGTTAATAAATTAAAACAGTTAAAGTTACATCTCAAAAGGATACATCCACGATATCTGACAGGTCCGCAAACTTGTGCCTCCTTCGCCAAGTGCACAACAAGGTGTGTCATAGAAACGAAAAACGATGGTGGAAAATACTTTTTGAAAACACATAATGTTTCCACTATTTTATTTTTCATTTTTTGAAGCTCCATACGATGAATTTCTTTAGAACATATGACTTTAAAGAATCTTGACAATTGTATAATGGTGGCGCGCAATGACTTTTCTTTCTTGAATGAATGCATCAATAATATGGGTAGTAACTACTGCATTAGAATGTGATAATCATGTGACTTAAGGCCCTTGA